>NC_133374.1:9284648-9332104 GCF_049309525.1 Garra rufa
ATATATATATATATTTATAACATATATGTTACGATCTCAAATACAGTGAGGCAGAGAGCCTGGATTACACACATGTGCTCTGTTTGGAGGATTAAACCGCTTTAGTGTCTCTGTGTTTTAATGACTTTCATACAGCAGCTGTCATCTGGAGTTGAACGACTAGATCTTCAATGAATCGAATATCTATTCACCTGTCATTTAATGCCTGATATCCAAGCTTCAATAAAGTGAATTGCAAGATGTCTGCCAAGAATGTGGAATATTTGACCTTTTTTGCCTTGTGCTTGATGTTTGTATCAGGTAATGCTTTCTTCCTTCTTACATATCAACCTGTCACTGTGCTGTTGTTCGTTTTTGTTCACATTTGTTTGATTTCTGCAGGTTTTTCAGCCAGTAATAGGTTTTAAACCATCTTTAAATTTTAAGCAAATTCATTCCAAACAGTGAAGCAGTGAAATTGCATTATTTGCCATTTACTCTGTATTGATTTTCAGCTGCTGCAGATTTCTTTATATCTATTTCTGTGTGTTGTCCTCACATTGTCAGTCCAACATGATAATCCTTTCTGTAAATCTCTTTTAAAGCTTTACTGACATGACAAAGCAGTTGCAAACATCTGGCAAGTCCAGACCTGTGTCTATCACTTAAGGACCTCGTATAGTTTTCACCAACTATTTAAATAACCATTTTCCTCTTACTTAAGGTAGACGGAGTACATTTGAGACATGTACAGTTGAAACACCTTAAATAACTTGCATACACAGAAACCTCGAGCTGTGATTTTTGCTCCACACATGTATTAGTTTTCTCTGCATGGGAAATTTGAAATATGTGCATCTTTCCACTCTGAAGATATCAACAAAGTTTTTTTCCAAGGTGAGATTTTCATTTCACCATGTCCCTTCCACGATGCATTGCTTATTATTTTTTTATCATTGTTAAACTTTATATATATCATTGCAAACATTACTCTAAAGGTAGACATATTTTATGATATTTTATGAGACACTGTGTATGGTTGTTTAGTGTACAGTGTTATGATAATAGGTTAAAAGTCACATTTACACACATGCTACGCAAATTATGTTAAAAAATATATATATTTGTGATATTATTATTAATGGCCACATTTCCTAACATGAATGTTAAAAGAATACCATAGCATTTTAGGAAATATACAAGGTGGTAAAGTGGGTACAGTTGATACATACTTTATAGGTTGCTATGCATACAGTAACAGTTCAATCATAGAAAATAAAATCCATATTTAGAGACTGTTTGTGTTTGTGTACTAATATTACCTACATTATGGGGATCAAATGTCCCCACAAGTATAGTAAAACCAGTTAATTCTAACCTTATGGGAACGTTTATAGGTCCCCATAGAGAAACAAGCTTATAATTCATATAGAATGACTGAAAATGTAAAAATGCAGAAAGATTTGCGTGATGCATATGGTTTAGGGGTAGGGTTATAAAATATACAGGTATGTACACTGTTAGTTTTACTGTTATGTTTACCTTTTTACTGTTTCCCATATCTTTTCTAGTGTTAAATATATGTTCCTATTTTGTTTAAGCAAAAAATGCTTTTCTTACTTAGATTCTTTGTATTGTTTATAGCCAAAATAACTGGAAATTCTTAAATCAAGGAGGATTTCCTAGACAAGTAAAAATGATTGTCTTGTTTTCAGAAAAAAAAAAAAACAAGTCAAAATTAAGTGCGTTTTTGCTTGAAACAAGCAAAATAATCCACCAATGGGGTAAGAAAAATAATCTAGTTTTCTGTTTGAAATAAGATTTTTTTTTTTTTTTTTTTTGCTTACCCCACTGGCAGATTATTTTGTTTGTTCTAAGCAAAAACTCATCTAATTTCTTTTTTTCTGAAATAATAATTTTTACTTGTCTAGAAAATCCTTCTTGATTTAAGAATTTTTAGATATTTAGGCTGGAAACAAGACAAAACAATCTAAGGAAAAGCATTTTTTGCAGTTATTGAATCTGAATTACATGTAGCAAATAAATAAATCTGAATTTAAAAAATATGTTGCACAACTGTAATTTTGTAAAAAAAAAATTGAGACACCCAATAAAACTGTACACCATATTGGTACAGTTGAGACAAAAATGCACCTTATGTTTATGAGCTAATTGTGGAAAATATAAACTAATTATGGCTATTATTAATTTATCATATTTTGATATACAAACAAAAGAAATATCATGTGAAAAATCACTTTTGTGTAGTGATGAAAAAAGCAAAAAGTGTCTCTACTGTACTCAGCTGCCATGTAACCCTATATAATGCAACACTATGTTCTGTGCTACTGGGCTAAGTGTCAATGTGTTTCATGAACTATCTTTTTTATGACCAATAATATTCAATAGTGTTATATCGACCAACTGCTTAATGCAGATGTATTCACTCTCTTGTGTTGTATAGCTTCATGGGTAATCTAGCAGGAAATCTCATCCTTCCATTCCTCCTGATTAAGCCATCTGTCATGAGGACGTTATTATCCGTCACACAAGTGCTGTCATGTGGCTCTGATCAACAGATGGCTCTGATCTTTTGCTGTCCACTAATACAAAACCACATTAAAAAAACTCAAATATGTAATAAAACTGAAAAGATTTGGTTTACCTTTGAATAAATCTTCTCTCGTCTTTGCTATATACTCCTCCATTTGTAAGTCGTCATCTGTTAAATGAATAAATGCACTGTCAATAAACTCGCTAGATCACATTCACACAAGTCATTAAGCTTTTTAAATGCTTTTTTTTTTTTTTACAGACGTCTCTTATGGCGATCAAGGCTGCGTTTATTTTATATCAAATGCAGTAAAATCATTAATATTGTGAAAAAATATATCAATTCAGAAGAACAGTTTTATATTTGAATACACATTAAAAATAATTTATTCCTGCGATGGCAAAGCTGAATTACACTAGTCTACAGTGTCACACAATTCTTCAGAAATCATTCTAATTATATATCTATATTTGTAGTAATAGCCAAAAATACTTTGTATGGGTCAAAATTATTGATTTTTCTTTCATGCCAAAAATCATTAGGAAATTAAGTAAAGATCATGTTCCATGAAGATTTTTTGTAAAATTCCTACTGCAAACATATCAAAATGTAATTTTTGATTAGTAATATGCATTGTTAAGAGCTCAATTTGGACAACTTTAAAGGTGATTTTCTCAGTATTTTGATTTTTTTTTTTTTTTTGCACCCTCAGATTCCAGATTTTCAAATAGTTGTATCTCGGTCAAATATTGTCCTAACAAACCATACATCAATAGAAAGCTTATTTATTGAGCTTTCATATGATGTATACATCTCAGTTTTGTAAAATTTTACCTTATGACTGGTTTTGTGGTCCAGGGTCACATATGCTAATTTGCTGTTCAAGAAACATTTATTATAATTATCAGTGTTAAAAAACAACTGTGCTGTTGCAACTTATTTATTTTTGGATAAAAAGAAAGTTCCAAAGAACAGAATGTTTTGAATATGAAACAGAAAACTTTTTAAAATTATAAATCTATTTACTGTCAATTTTGATCAATTTGCAACCTTGCTGAATTATTGTCAGTATTTAGCTTCGCCATCACAGGAATAAATTACATTTTAAAATATTCAAACGGAAAACAATTCTTTCTTTCTTTTTTTCCAGTTTGCTGGGGGGCCAATGGGATCTATGCCCAGAAACTGCTCAATGATTTATTTAAAAACTATACAAGTGCGCTGAGGCCAGTGGAGGACACAGAAGACATCCTGAACGTCACACTACAGATCACCCTCTCCCAAATCATCGACATGGTAATCTGCCATGAAATAATCAAAACCACAGCCTACAAGAAAATGAGCTCAAATGAGGACACTGTAGAGACAATTCTGTCATTCAGTTGGATAATAAATACTCAGTAAGGGAAAAAAAATCTAAAGTAATGTAGTGTACACTTCTGTTACAGGATGAGCGAAACCAGATTCTGACGGCGTATTTGTGGATACGGCAGGTGTGGATTGACAAGTATCTCACCTGGAATAAAGATAACTATGACGGGCTTGATACCATCCGTGTACCTGGTAGTTATGTGTGGAGACCTGATATAGTCTTATATAACAGGTAAGGCAGATTGGCATTGATTGCAATTTCTTTTTTCTCCACATGGAGGCACAAGCTTATAAAAAGGCATTTTTGATTGAGTGTTCACAGAAACATATGTTCCTATTTTTTATGTCTCTAAGTAAAAAAAACAAACAAAAAAAAAAACAGATTGAGTAAACATTAATATTTAAGTATTACTCTACAGCTGTTCCTGTACAGTGAATTTGGAGAAGTCACTAAGTTTGTTTTAATCAAAGAAAAATTATTGACGGAACCATTCAAAATGGTTTAGTTAGTGGTTTCTTTAGAACTAATTTGTTCGGAAAAAAATCTTACACTACCAGTAAATCTTTTTTGGACGGCAAGATTTTTAATGTTTTTTAAAGAATTCTCTTCTGCTCACCAAGCCTGCATTTATTTGATCTAAAATACAGCGGAAGTAGTAATATTGTAAAATATTTTTACTGTTTAAAATAGCTGCTTTTCATTTGAATATATTTTCAAATGTAATTTATTCCTGTGATCACAACTACATTTTTATCATCATTACTCCAGTCTTCAGTGTCACACGATCCTTCAGAAATCATTCTAATATGCTGATTTGCTGTTTAAGAGACATTTTTTATTAGTATTATTATTATTATTATAGCATTTGCTTTTCAGGATTTTTTGATGAATCGAAAGATCGAAAGATCAGCATTTATCTGAAATAAATAAAGAAATTTTAGAAATTAATATTTTTATTTTGCAAGGATGATTTAAATTGATCAAAAGTGATGATAAAGACACTGTTACAAAATATTTATATTTCTGATAAATACTGTTCTTATTATCAAAGAAACCTGAAAAAATTCTAAGCATAATAATAATATTAAATATTAAAAACAAATGTTTTTTGAGCAGCAAATCAGAATATTACAATGATATCTAAAGGATCATGTGATTGGGGTAATGACGCTAAAAATCCAGCTTTGAAATCACAGGAATAAATGACATTTTAAAATATATTCAAAAAGAAAACAGTTATGTTAAATAGTAAAAATATTTCAGAATTGTGCGGTTTTTGTTGTACTTTGAATCAAATAAATGCAGGCTTGGTGAGCAGAAAAGACTTCTTTAAAAACATTACAAATCAAAACTTTTAATTAGTAGTGTACCTTCAGATTATTTCTCAACCACTTTTTACCAACAGTGGCTATAAAAAGTCTAAAAATTGCTCGTTTTCGACATGTAAAAAAATTAACTGTAGAATATTCTGTCTTGTAGCGCTGATGATCACTTTACCGGCACTATGGACACCAATGTTGTGATCCGTCATGATGGCCAGATCATGTGGGACGCTCCAGTCATCACTAAAAGCTCCTGTAAAGTTGATGTCTCGTTCTTTCCCTTTGATGCCCAGCAATGTCGTCTGACCTACGGGTCTTGGACCTACAATGGCAACCAGCTTGACATTCTGAACGCCATGGAGAGCGCAGATCTTGCAGACTTGGTTGACAACGTGGAATGGGAGGTGCTGGGAATGCCGGCCAAGAAGAACATCATTCTGTATGGCTGCTGTGCAGACCCTTATCCGGACGTGACGTATACTCTGAAACTGAAGAGAAGGGCCTCGTTTTATGTGTTTAACTTGCTTATTCCCTGTGTGATGATCTCTTTCTTGGCTCCGCTGGGGTTCTATCTACCTGCAGACTCAGGGGAGAAGGTGTCACTGGGAGTTACCGTGATGTTGGCGCTCACAGTGTTTCAGCTGTTGGTGGCTGAGATCATGCCTCCCTCGGAGAATGTACCTCTTATAGGTGAATCATAACTGCTAAAAAACATATAGACGTGGTTAGTGTAAAAACAAAGTTTTAATATAAAGTCAGCCTTAAAGGAGTAGTTCACTTTCAGAACAAAAATTTACAGATAATGTACTCACCCCCTTGTCATCCAAGATATTCATGTCTTTCGAGGAAAACATTTCAGGATTTCTCTCCATATAATGGACTTCTATGGTGCCCCCGAGTTTGAACTTCCAAAATGCAGCTTCAAATGGCTCTAAACGATCACAGCTGAGAAAAGAAGGGTCTTATCTAGCAAAACGATCAGTTATTTTCTAAAAAAAAAAAAATTACAATTTATATACTTTTTAACCTCAAATGCTCGTCTTGTCTAGCTCTGCATGTACTCTGTGTAGAAATTAAAAAGTATATAAATTGTAAATGTTTTTAATTTAGAAAAATATCCGATCGTTTCGCTAGATAAGACCCTTCTTCCTTGGCTGGGATCATTTAGAGCCCTTTGAAGAAACATTTAAATTGGATTTTGGAAGTTAAAACTCAGAGGCAACATAGAAGTCCATTACATGGAGAGAAATCCTGGAATGTTTTCCTCAAAAAAACATCATTTCTTTACAACTGAAGAAAAAAAAAGACATGAACATCTTGGATGACAATGCCAGGTCTTTTTCTAATTATTTAACTGTAACTATTTAGTTTTTTGTCCTTTATTGTACATATTTAAGAATGTATTAACTTACTCATTTAAGTAGCTTCGAGTTATTTAATTTCTGTTAGTACTGTTACTAACTCTTTTTAACTCATCTATTAATATACTTCTCGGTAGCTTGCACACTAGCTAGGCAAGTTTCAGTAACTTTCCCAACACCACTAGGAATGAGAGAACTTTCTTTTTCATTTTGTAAACACCGGAAACGAATGGAGTTCGGTTCCGTTAAAGGTTCTCGCACGTTCATTAGACAGAATACCTTGCTAAAATATTCTGACTGAGCATTTTTCCAGCAATACTTACTTAATGATGCCTTGACACCGCTATTTACTCCACAGCGTGAAATAAACAAAGCGAGAGATCCGAATCTGATTACAGAATTAACGACTCTTATAAGCAGGTTCTTTTAGTGAATCAAGTTCACAAAGCTCAAACGATTCCTGAACGAATGACTCTGAGTCGGTTCTTTTTAGTGAATCAAAAGCATACAGCTCAAGCAGTCTAGTCCGATTCCGAACGAATGACTCTGAGTCGGTTCTTTTTAGTGAATCAAAAGCATACAGCTCAAGCGGTCTAGTCCGATTCAGAACGAATGACTCTGAGTCGGTTCAATTTAGTGAATCAAAAAGTGCGACTATTAGTGAGAATATTGACTGGTTTTTCATTCGACACCGTGTAAAGGGCTACATGTTTTGTCAGTTAATACTTAATAAAATACATTAGCCTACAACATTTTTCTTATTCTTAATATGCCCTGGTGAAAAAAACAACCAGCCTGGTTTTAACTGGTCATAGCTGGTCAGCAGGCTGGTTTTAGCGGGGTTTTGGCCACTTTCCCAGCATGGCCATGCTGGTCAGACTGGGAAACCACCAGCTAAAAAACCAGCTAAGACCAGCCAACCAGCCTAGGCTGGTTTTAGATGTTTGTTCAGCAGGGAGACAAGTAATTGCATCTAAAAAGACTAAAAGTCAATAAACATTCTGTGTAAGGCTACCTTTGGCACAAATAATATTAAATGAATTTATTTTTTAGATAATCTTATAACCTGGCAATAGAATATAAATTTTCCTTGAATATTTATTCCATGAAATTACTAAAAGAAATGTAGTTAAGAAACATAGCAGAGCCTACATATACAGTGGTCACCATTTGAAGTGGATCAAAACCTTTCATCAAAGTTGTCCTAAAACCAAAACCGTTCTTCTCTTAGGACAACTTTGATTAACTTTTTTTGATCCACTTCAAATGTTGACTACTGTAATTTAACATTAACGGATCAATTGTCATTTTGAACTTGTCACATAATCATTTATTGGCAATATCATTGACACTTAATGTTTCTGAACTTTCTCTTATGTTCTACAGGAAAGTATTACATAGCCACGATGACCATGATCACTGCATCCACAGCCCTCACCATCTTTATTATGAACATACACCACTGTGGCCCTGAGGCCAAACCCGTCCCAAACTGGGCCAAGACATTCATCCTGGAATATCTGGCCAGGATTTGCTTCGTCTACGAAGTCGGCGAAAACTGCATGACCCCACAGCCAGAGAGACCAGACCCTCAACCACCAAAACCAGCCGACTCTAACTGCAACATGAACGGCCAAGCTGGGAAAGATGACTTTGTGTTCAAATTTGAGAGAGGGCAGGATGCCACGTCTCCAAAGCTACCAGATGACACAGAAGACATGTCTCAGATCATGAGTCCGGCGTGCTCATTGGGAAAACACCCCACCTGTCACTATGGCGTGTGGAAGGAAGGAGTGTTTATGAGCATGGATTGTGGCGATGGGGTGGCAGAAGTGGGAAAAGCCATAGGAAGAGGAGAGGATGGATGCAGAGATCATGAAGGTGGACTCAAAACGCAGTGCAAGTGTGAGCAACAGCATCTCATGAGGAATATCGAGTATGTCGCAAACTGTTACCGCGATCAGAGAGCGACGGCGAGAAGAACCGGAGAGTGGAAAAAGGTTGCAAAGGTTCTGGACCGATTCTTCATGTGGCTGTTTTTCATTATGGTTTTCTTCATGAGCCTGCTCATAATGGGGAAAGCCATATGACATGAAATTGATTGCTGTACAACCAGTTGGCCATTATAGCAAAACAAACCTAGACAGAATGATTAAGAGAAGTTTATTTCGCGATAGCAATCAGCTAAATATACATTATCCCACTTACTACTACTAAGACATTGATTTGAATTAAAAGTATTGTATTATGTGATCAAGAAGACTCTATAGAGTGACACGAGATACTCAATACTTGAGCACAAAGTACATATACACAACTTATGATGAAGCTATTTAGTCTGCATGATTTGTGATTGGACAACTGAAATCTTTTTTGCCGTTTATGGACAGCAAATCCTGTCCTCTCCTCTGATCGAAATACCTGGAACAGGAGCATTAAAACACTGATGACAGATGTTGTGGTGCTTTGTTGTTTGTTTTATTTTTTTCTCCGTGTCCCTTGGAGCTTAATCTTCATTTTATCCTTTGCACTCACAGCTGAACTATGTCATTACACAAGCAGCGGATCTCTTTTTCTGTCTGTGTAAGTCAAGTGTCTTCCTTTTAAAGGAACACTCCACTTTTTTTGGAAATAGGCTCATTCTCCAACTCCCCCCGAGTTAATAAGTTGATTTTTACCGTTTTGAAATCCATCCAGCCATTCTCCTGTTCTGGCGATATCACTTTTAGCATAGCTTAGCATAGATCATTGAATCCTATTAGACCAATAGCATCACATTCGAAAATGACCAACGAGTTTCGATATCTGTCCTATTTAAAACTTGACTCTTCTGTAGTTATATTGTGTACCAAGACCGGTGGAAATGCAAAGCATCAATTTTCTAGGCTGATAAGATTAGGAACTACACTCCCATTCCGGTGTAATAGTCAAAGAAGTTTGCTGCCGTAATAAGGCCGAAGCAGGAGCAGTAATACCACGCAGCACATGTGCAAATGCTAAACTAGCTGGGAACTCATTTCTGATAATACTCCGCCTGCTTCGGCCATATTACGGCAGCAAACTTCCTTGACTATTACGCCGGAATGGGAGTGTAGTTCCTAATCTTATCAGCCTAGAAACTCGCAGCTTTGCATTTCCACCGGTCTTAGTACACAATATAACTACAGAAGAGTCAAGCTTTAAATACAACAAATATTGAAACTCGTTGGTCATTTTTGAACGCGATGCTATTGGTCTAATAGGATTCAATGATCTATGCTAAGCTATGCTAAAAGTGATATTGCCAGAACAGGAGAACGGCTGAATGGGCTGAAAACTCAACTTATTAACTCGGGGGGAGTTGGAGAATGAGCCTATTTCCAAAAAAAGTGGAGTGTTCCTTTAAGAGTTAAAAAAATACCTTTGCAAAGTGAAGAACATCTTACCCACAATACTATTTTCATTGCTTTAAACGCTTCCAAATAACTCATCCTGATATCTCTGGCTAATGATACATTTGTATTAAACATTTTTTTATTATTATGCTATTTCATTTCATATAAATGCATGTACAACCATCGCCCATTTGTTACCTGGGACCACAAAAGCAGTCATAAGAGGCATTAAAAAAAAACAGAGTAATACATCATCTGAAAGCTGAATAAATAAGCTTTGTATTAATAATAATAATAAAAAAAAGGTTTATTAGGATAGGACAATATTGGCCGAGATACAACTATTTAAAAATCTGGAATCTGAGGGTGCAAAAAAAAAAAAAAAAAAAAATCTAAATATTGAGTAAATTGCCTTTAAAGTTGTCCAAATAATGTTCTTAGCAATGCATATTACTAATCAAAAATTAAGTTTTAACATATACAGCAGGAAATTTACAAAATATCTTCATGGAACATGATCTTTACTTAAAATCCTAATGAATGATAATAATGATTTTTGGCAAAACAAAAATCGATAATTTTGACCCATACAATGTATTTTTGGCTATTGCCACAAATATACCTATGCTACTTAAGACTGGTTTTGTGGTCCAGGGTCACATTTGTGCAAGTTCATAAAATGAGGAAGTTCTCTAATAGAGGAAGGATGCATCTTGTACATATCTGTGAGCTGCTTCTGCAGTTCTAAAACTAAAGCTTATGAGAACACTGTGAATGGTTTGACTTAAAACGGTAAGGTCATCTTTAATGCTTTAAAATAATGCTTTAATTTGACATTTTGTTTGCTTTCCTGGCATGACATGTTTTATATATGTACTGCCAATGTATTTGCACAAAATATCCAAATAAAACAAGAATATTTTAGAATTTTTGAACAATTTGTGTATAAATCAAGCCATCAATGTTCTTTTTCTGTGCAGATTTGTGGAATACACATAAAATGAATATAATTTCAAGTTGTACAATCCTCTCTATGTTGGTATCAAATATTCTGTGTGGAGGTATGTATTAGATATATTTAAGTCAAAGTATTTGTTCTAAATATTTGTAAAATAATAATAATAATTTCCACTTCATATTCCTTCACCATGACTTCTTGAAAAACATGTATGTACATCTTACTATAAACATGTTAAGTTTATGTAGATTTATTTACGCACATGTGAATGCTGAGCATGGGCAGGGATTTACTTTTTTAAGAGGCTTCTTGTGTCCTGGTATTTTATCTTATTCTTTTATTTTATTCAAGACCCTCAAAACAATGGCTGTAACATCACCTTCAATCCACCAGAAGTTACTGCAGTTCCAGGATTATGTGCTCTTATTTCATGTACCTTCACTTATCCAGATAATGCAAAACCAATTAAAAATGTTCAGTGGAATGCTTGTAATGAAACTAAATGTGTAAAGGAAATTTTCAGGTACAATTTTAAGACAGCAGTCAAAACTGAAACAGAAGAGATTGAGTGGCTTGAACCTGATCTGACGAAAAACAACTGCAGCATCATCATCGAAGAAATAAAAGAAGATGACAAAAAATATGCCTTCAAAATTGTGGGGGAAAATTCAAATAACTCCAAAGTCAAAATCATCATCCAAGGTAATGCTTACCTTTGCTTGGCAATATTAAACAGGTCCTGTTTTTGTGTGTAGTTTGGCAATGTCTAACTTATGTTACTTACTTCCATTTGCAGATGAGCCTGCAATGAAGGTTCCTCTTCTCAGTGAAGGACAAGAAGCCAATCTGACATGTTCAGCTCCTTTTCCTTGTCCTGAAACTCCTCCTAAAATAACATGGTGGATCAAGACAAGAGGGGAAAACAAAATTGATCTAACAGAATACAACATCACTTTAACCACCACCAACAGCTTTCACCTCTCAACATTGATCTTAACTCCAACCATTGACCTGCACAATGCCACTGTAGGATGTGACGTGAGCTACGGAAGAAAAAACATCAGTACAAATATGACCCTCAAAGTCATGTGTGAGTTTACTAACCTACATTTTAACTACTAGAACTATTACTAGACCATTACATGAAAACAAAAATTCAGAAATACAGCAAAAAGTAAACGTTTAGAAACCTTTGATCTTCTACTGTTATTTGATGTACTGTAGAGTATCTCTGCTAAATTTATAAAGTAGAATTAAAGGTATTTATTTCTTGCATACCAGTCAATACAGTCTCAAAAATAATGCAGTTCCTCATGTATAGATGTAAAGCCTCTTCTAATTCTGGGTAATGGCAAAGTGACGGAAGGTGACAATCTCAGCCTGAACTGCACTGTTGAGAGTCACCCACCATCATCTGTTCCTGTATGGAGTTTCAATGGAAACACAGATAGATTTATGAACCAAACATCTGCAGAATATCTTACGATCACCAATGTGACAAAGGAGCATGCTGGGGTTTACGGCTGTACGAGTACATATAAGAACAAGACACTTAATGCATTCATCACTATCAATGTAACTAGTAAGTAGAAAAAGACTCTACTGATACTGATTTGGTAATTCTAATATCAAACATTTATCACAAGCTAGGTGTTGCAAATGGATTGAAAATGAATTGATGAGACAACTGTTCTTAAATATTCTGTAAAGTATCACTGTGATGATCAAAAGTATATATCCCTCACTTAAGTCCTAAAAGATTAAAATTCATTTTACGGTTGATGCTTTTCAGATAAACAGACTCACAGAATCAAGACATCAGATTCATCATATCCTAGGTGAGACAAATTAAATGAAAAATAAAAGGTAATTCAGTACTGGAGGTGAAAACATGCTAAAGCCACTGAATGTCATCAAGAAAATTACAGATAATACTAAGTGGTTCTCTGACTAATATCTGGCATTGAGTGAAATGTACTCTATTTGCTAGGTTCTGTCGCATTGCCTGAATACCTTTTCCAGAGACAAGACACATGAAGCAACGGCCACAACCACATACACTGAAGTTTGTTCAGGAAAAAAATATGGACATACTGTATGAAAGTGTGAAATTAATAATTGTAAGCTTTTTTGTAATAATAATTATGTTGGATCTATATGTACATATACTTGATTTATTTATATATAATGTATTTAGTATGTACTTTTTTAAGTGCACAGATCCAGAAACGTCATATCTGTCTGAGCTTATTTCAGTAATTCCTGAATGTTTACTGCTTGTTCAGATGTTATTTTTACAAATAAACAGTGTGAATTAATTCATAGTGTTCAAATTTCTTCCTTTCTGTGTTCTATAGGATGTTAGTAGGACTAAAGTGAATTTTATATCACGCAGGTGTACAGTATATTATACATGCACATGAGAAGCTGTGTAGAACATGGGTTATCATTTGATAAATACAAGCAATATATTAGGTACATTATGTATAAGATTAAGAACGAATGTGAATATTATGAATGAATTTAATAAACATGTTACTTGAATTTCCTGGATGTATTTTAGTAAAATACAGCTATTTGTTTAATATAGCTATTCTTTAAATCGTTTAATGAAAAGAACCAATACATTTCATTTGATGTCCATGACTAGTATAATAAGGTGAGTGGGCGGAGCTTCACAGCTGTCCACGGTGCATTTAGGACGGATGGCGTTTCCACTACAAAGGGCCGGTCCCAATACCATCACTAGTGGTTTTTGCCACTTGTGAGTGTGTGCATGTGACAGGAAGTAAGTGCACAAGACTGTCCCAGGTCTGAAAAATGGCAAAGTTCAGTGCCATAAACACACTAAATCCACATGTGCCAATGAGCTTGCTGCTTTACATTTAAATAACTGGTTAGCATCCATTTGAGTATGTTGCAGTGCACTTTCAGAGCAAGATACTACTTGTGCAGCAGTATGTCTTAATACTCACAGCTCCTTATCACGTATGTGTTGGCAGAAGCAAGTTCCTGTACTTGCTTTGCAGAAGCAATAATCTACACAATAACAATAACCAACAGCAGCAGCAGCAGCTCAGCAGAGTATTCTGCAATGCAATGTATTCTGCCAAGACCAAATACAATAACATTGTCATATCCATTACCATGCTAAATCTTCTGAGAGTTGTCACGAGAGAAATGCATATTAATACCAGGTGGAAACAGGCTGAATAAAGTGAATCAATTCCTTTACTTTTTTTCTGGAAGTTATATTAATGGGCTTTTATTGGATAGGACAGTTTGTATCAAACTGCATTTTTTAAAATATGCTATTTAATTCCATGTAATTTTTTTTTTAAACTGAGAATAATACAATCTGAAAGCTGAATAAATAAGCTTTGTATGGTTTGTTAGGATAGGATAATATTTGCAGAGATACAACTATTTGAAAATCTGAAATCTGAGGGTGCAAAAACAAGTTAGAAAATCGCCTTTAAAGCTGTCCAAATGCAGTTCTTAGAAATGCATATCACTAATCAAAAATTAAGTTTTAACATATATACGGTAGGAAATTCACAAAATATCTTCATGGAACAAGATCTTTACTTAAAATCCTAATGAATGATAATAGTTATTTTTGGCATAAAAGAAAAATCAATAATTTTGACCCATACAATGTATTTTTGGCTATTGCTACAAATATACCCGTGCTACTTAAGACTGGATTTGTGGTCCAGGGTTACATTTGTGCAAGTTCATAAAATGAGGAAGTTCTCTAATAGAGGAAGGATGCACCTTGTATATATATATGTAAGCTGCTTCTGCAGTTCTGCAGCTAATGCTTAAGAGAACCCTGTGAATGGTGTGACTTAAAACGGTAAGGTCATCTTTAATTCTTTAAAATAATGCTTTAATTTGACATTTTGTTTGCTTTCCTAGCATGACATGTTTTATATATGTACTGCCAATGTATTTGCATGCAATATACGAATAGAATAAGAATATACTGGAATGTTTTAACAATTTGTGTATAAATCCTCAAGCCATGTTATTATTCTGTGCAGATTTGTGGAATACACTTAAAATGAAGATAATTTCAAGTTGTACAATCCTGTCTATGTTGGTATTAACTATTCTGTGCAGAGGTATGTATTACAGATATATAAGTTAAAGTATTTGTATTAAATATTTGTAATATTTTTAATAATAATAATTTCCACTTCATATTCCTTCACCATGACTTCTTGAAAAACATGTATGTACATCTTACTATAAACATGTTAAGTTTATATAGATTTATTTACGCACATGTGAATGCTGAGCATGGGCAGGGATTTACTTTTTTAAGAGGCTTCTTGTGTCCTGGTATTTTATCTTATTCTTTTATTTTATTCAAGACCCTCAAAACAATGGCTGTAACATCACCTTCAATCCACCAGAAGTTACTGCAGTTCCAGGATTATGTGCTCTTATTTCATGTACCTTCACTTATCCAGATAATGCAAAACCAATTAAAAATGTTCAGTGGAATGCTTGTAATGAAACTAAATGTGTAAAGGAAATTTTCAGGTACAATTTTAAGACAGCAGTCAAAACTGAAACAGAAGAGATTGAGTGGCTTGAACCTGATCTGACGAAAAACAACTGCAGCATCATCATCGAAGAAATAAAAGAAGATGACAAAAAATATGCCTTCAAAATTGTGGGGGAAAATTCAAATAACTCCAAAGTCAAAATCATCATCCAAGGTAATGCTTACCTTTGCTTGGCAATATTAAACAGGTCCTGTTTTTGTGTGTAGTTTGGCAATGTCTAACTTATGTTACTTACTTCCATTTGCAGATGAGCCTGCAATGAAGGTTCCTCTTCTCAGTGAAGGACAAGAAGCCAATCTGACATGTTCAGCTCCTTTTCCTTGTCCTGAAACTCCTCCTAAAATAACATGGTGGATCAAGACAAGAGGGGAAAACAAAATTGATCTAACAGAATACAACATCACTTTAACCACCACCAACAGCTTTCACCTCTCAACATTGATCTTAACTCCAACCATTGACCTGCACAATGCCACTGTAGGATGTGACGTGAGCTACGGAAGAAAAAACATCAGTACAAATATGACCCTCAAAGTCATGTGTGAGTTTACTAACCTACATTTTAACTACTAGAACTATTACTAGACCATTACATGAAAACAAAAATTCAGAAATACAGCAAAAAGTAAACGTTTAGAAACCTTTGATCTTCTACTGTTATTTGATGTACTGTAGAGTATCTCTGCTAAATTTATAAAGTAGAATTAAAGGTATTTATTTCTTGCATACCAGTCAATACAGTCTCAAAAATAATGCAGTTCCTCATGTATAGATGTAAAGCCTCTTCTAATTCTGGGTAATGGCAAAGTGACGGAAGGTGACAATCTCAGCCTGAACTGCACTGTTGAGAGTCACCCACCATCATCTGTTCCTGTATGGAGTTTCAATGGAAACACAGATAGATTTATGAACCAAACATCTGCAGAATATCTTACGATCACCAATGTGACAAAGGAGCATGCTGGGGTTTACGGCTGTACGAGTACATATAAGAACAAGACACTTAATGCATTCATCACTATCAATGTAACTAGTAAGTAGAAAAAGACTCTACTGATACTGATTTGGTAATTCTAATATCAAACATTTATCACAAGCTAGGTGTTGCAAATGGATTGAAAATGAATTGATGAGACAACTGTTCTTAAATATTCTGTAAAGTATCACTGTGATGATCAAAAGTATATATCCCTCACTTAAGTCCTAAAAGATTAAAATTCATTTTACGGTTGATGCTTTTCAGATAAACAGACTCACAGAATCAAGACATCAGATTCATCATATCCTAGGTGAGACAAATTAAATGAAAAATAAAAGGTAATTCAGTACTGGAGGTGAAAACATGCTAAAGCCACTGAATGTCATCAAGAAAATTACAGATAATACTAAGTGGTTCTCTGACTAATATCTGGCATTGAGTGAAATGTACTCTATTTGCTAGGTTCTGTCGCATTGCCTGAATACCTTTTCCAGAGACAAGACACATGAAGCAACGGCCACAACCACATACACTGAAGTTTGTTCAGGAAAAAAATATGGACATACTGTATGAAAGTGTGAAATTAATAATTGTAAGCTTTTTTGTAATAATAATTATGTTGGATCTATATGTACATATACTTGATTTATTTATATATAATGTATTTAGTATGTACTTTTTTAAGTGCACAGATCCAGAAACGTCATATCTATCTGAGCTTATTTCAGTAATTCCTGAATGTTTACTGCTTGTTCAGATGTTATTTTTACAAATAAACAGTGTGAATTAATTCATAGTGTTCAAATTTCTTCCTTTCTGTGTTCTATAGGATGTTAGTAGGACTAAAGTGAATTTTATATCACGCAGGTGTACAGTATATTATACATGCACATGAGAAGCTGTGTAGAACATGGGTTATCATTTGATAAATACAAGCAATATATTAGGCACATTATGTATAAGATTAAGAACGAATGTGAATATTATGAATGAATTTAATAAACATGTTACTTGAATTTCCTGGATGTATTTTAGTAAAATACAGCTATTTGTTTAATATAGCTATTCTTTAAATCGTTTAATGAAAAGAACCAATACATTTCATTTGATGTCCATGACTAGTATAATAAGGTGAGTGGGCGGAGCTTCACAGCTGTCCACGATGCATTTAGGACGGATGGCGTTTCCACTACAAAGGGCCGGTCCCAATACCATCACTAGTGGTTTTTGCCACTTGTGAGTGTGTGCATGTGACAGGAAGTAAGTGCACAAGACTGTCCCAGGTCTGAAAAATGGCAAAGTTCAGTGCCATAAACACACTAAATCCACATGTGCCAATGAGCTTGCTGCTTTACATTTAAATAACTGGTTAGCATCCATTTAAGTATGTTGCAGTGCACTTTCAGAGCAAGATACTACTTGTGCAGCAGTATGTCTTAATACTCACAGCTCCTTATCACGTATGTGTTGGCAGAAGCAAGTTCCTGTACTTGCTTTGCAGAAGCAATAATCTACACAATAACAATAACCAACAGCAGCAGCAGCAGCTCAGCAGAGTATTCTGCAATGCAATGTATTCTGCCAAGACCAAATACAATAACATTGTCATATCCATTACCATGCTAAATCTTCTGAGAGTTGTCACGAGAGAAATGCATATTAATACCAGGTGGAAACAGGCTGAATAAAGTGAATCAATTCCTTTACTTTTTTTCTGGAAGTTATATTAATGGGCTTTTATTGGATAGGACAGTTTGTATCAAACTGCATTTTTTAAAATATGCTATTTAATTCCATGTAATTTTTTTTTAAAACTGAGAATAATACAATCTGAAAGCTGAATAAATAAGCTTTGTATGGTTTGTTAGGATAGGATAATATTTGCAGAGATACAACTATTTGAAAATCTGAAATCTGAGGGTGCAAAAACAAGTTAGAAAATCGCCTTTAAAGCTGTCCAAATGCAGTTCTTAGAAATGCATATCACTAATCAAAAATTAAGTTTTAACATATATACGGTAGGAAATTCACAAAATATCTTCATGGAACAAGATCTTTACTTAAAATCCTAATGAATGATAATAATTATTTTTGGCATAAAAGAAAAATGAATAATTTTGACCCATACAATGTATTTTTGGCTATTGCTACAAATATACCCGTGCTACTTAAGACTGGATTTGTGGTCCAGGGTCACATTTGTGCAAGTTCATAAAATGAGGAAGTTCTCTAATAGAGGAAGGATGCACCTTGTATATATATGTGAGCTGCTTCTGCAGTTCTGCAGCTAAAGCTTAAGAGAACCCTGTGAATGGTTTGACTTAAAACGGTAAGGTCATCTTTAATGCTTTAAAATAATGCTTTAATTTGACATTTTGTTTGCTTTCCTAGCATGACATGTTTTATATATGTACTGCCAATGTATTTGCACAAAATATCCAAATAAAACAAGAATATTTTAGAATTTTTGAACAATTTGTGTATAAATCAAGCCATCCATGTTTTTTTTCTGTGCAGATTTGTGGAATACACATAAAATGAATATAATTTCAAGTTGTACAATCCTCTCTATGTTGGTATCAAATATTCTGTGTGGAGGTATGTATTAGATATATTTAAGTCAAAGTATTTGTTCTAAATATTTTTAAAATAATAATAATAATTTCCACTTCATATTCCTTCACCATGACTTCTTGAAAAACATGTATGTACATCTTACTATAAACATGTTAAGTTTATGTAGATTTATTTACGCACATGTGAATGCTGAGCATGGGCAGGGATTTACTTTTTTAAGAGGCTTCTTGTGTCCTGGTATTTTATCTTATTCTTTTATTTTATTCAAGACCCTCAAAACAATGGCTGGAACATCACCTTCAATCCACCAGAAGTTACTGCAGTTCCAGGATTATGTGCTCTTATTTCATGTACCTTCACTTATCCAGATAATGCAAAACCAATTAAAAATGTTCAGTGGAATGCTTGTAATGAAACTAAATGTGTAAAGGAAATTTTCAGGTACAATTTTAAGACAGCAGTCAAAACTGAAACAGAAGAGATTAAGTGGCTTGAACCTGATCTGACGAAAAACAACTGCAGCATCATCATCGAAGAAATAAAAGAAGATGACAAAAAATATGCCTTCAAAATTGTGGGGGAAAATTCAAATAACTCCAAAGTCAAAATCATCATCCAAGGTAATGCTTACCTTTGCTTGGCAATATTAAACAGGTCCTGTTTTTGTGTGTAGTTTGGCAATGTCTAACTTATGTTACTTACTTCCATTTACAGATGAGCCTGCAATGAAGGTTCCTCTTCTCAGTGAAGGACAAGAAGCCAATTTGACATGTTCAGCTCCTTTTCCTTGTCCTGAAACTCCTCCTAAAATAACATGGTGGATCAAGACAAGAGGGGAAAACAAAATTGATCTAATGGAATACAACATCACTTTAACCACCACCAACAGCTTTCACCTCTCAACATTGATCTTAACTCCAACCATTGACCTGCACAATGCCACTGTAGGATGTGACGTGAGCTACGGAAGCAAAAACATCAGTACAAATATGACCCTCAAAGTCATGTGTGAGTTTACTAACCTACATTTTAACTACTAGAACTATTACTAGACCATTACATAAAACAAAAATTCAGAAACACAGTAAAATGTTCATTTAAGAAGACTTTGATCTTCTACTACTCTTGGATGTTCTGTAGAGTATCTCTGCTAAATTCATGAGGTAGAATCAAAGGTATTAATTTCTTACATACCAAAAAATAATGCAGTTCCTCATTTTCAGATGTAAAGCCTCTTCAAATTCTGGGTAAAGACAATGTGACAGAAGGTGACACTCTCAGCCTGAACTGCACTGTTGAGAGTCACCCATCATCATCTGATCCTGTATGGAGTTTCAATGGAAACACAGATAGATTTATGAACCAAACGTCTGCAGAATATCTTACGATCACCAATGTGACAAAGGAGCATGCTGGGGTTTACGGCTGCACGAGTACATATAAGAACAAGACACTTAATGCATCCATCACTATCGATGTCACTAGTAAGTAGAACCAGACTCTATTGATAACCTAACAATGTCACAGTCTTACAAGATTACAAATGACAAAATAAAAAGGAGTCAGCAACTGTTGACATACTGAATTGCGACAACAGTTCCTTCAAACATCTGGGGAAGTTCATTGCAAGTCAAAACATATGTCTTTACTGATTATAATATCAAATTCATCACATGCTAGGTCATGCAAGTGAACTGAAAGAGTCCTCCAGTGAAAACATGCCGCTGAACAACACCAGCAATACTACAGGTAACACTGATTATTTACATACTGCAGACACTATACTTTTATTTCAATTATGACATTTTCCTTGTTTGACATATTTGTGGGTCCTTGAACAACATTGCTCTCAAACAATCAGATATTAGAAGTGGGTTTAGGATGATGGTTAAATTTAGGATTAGGGCTGAGATAGAGGACTAAACAAAGTTCTTATTAAACTACAAATTATTAAAGACAATTTATGTTTAGATATTGGGTTTAAAAGTTGTTCCAAGAAAAACAAAAGATAATATCATGTCCTTGGACAAATCTAATACTCCCATCTCTGAACAACAGGTATTTTCTATAAAGTATATACTTTCATAGATATTACTAACAATTCTGTGTAAATTAAAGGTATAGAAGATTTCATTAAGAATTTGGACATCTCAAAGATACTCACATTTCTGGCGGGAATGGTGTGTTCGGCGTTTATCTTCTCAGTGGTTTTATGTTGTTGGGTGTCTTGCCACAGGTAGGACTCATTATTTAATTCCTTCTTCTCCTAAAAGGAAGTTCATCAAACCACATTTGTCTTATAATTTATAGTGTTTACATGTTTGCTTCATGTCTAAAATCTCATCAGCTAAAAATATTTTCTTAACAGAGGCAAAAAACATAAAGTGCCAACTGTGAATCCAGACACTGAAGTCAATCTGGAGGTAAGACACAACCAATACTCAGAGTCATAACTGAATATGAATATATGAAGCAAAATGTGTATATAGTATATTATTTACATTTTGTAAAGTCACTTTTAGTTTAAACACAGTTTCTGGAAACTTCACACGCCTTTGTGTCAAAATGTCACTTTAGAGGATTGCATTACCCATTTTTTATGAAACAAAGATTGTGTCATTGTTTACTCAACCTAATGTCGTTCAAAACATGTTTTATTTTTTGTTTCTCATAGAACATATTGATTTTAGCTCTCAAGTTTACTCTATATTACATTGGTGTGAAAAAGTGTTGGCCCCCTTCCTGTTTTCTTATTGTTTTGCATGTTTTGCATGTTGAATGTTTCAGATCATCAAACTAATTTAAATATTAATCAAAGATAACACAAGTAAATAAAACATGCACTTTTTGAATGAAATATTTTTTTTAATTAAGAAGGGTAAACAAAATCCAAACCCACAAGGCCCTGTGTGAAAAAGTGTTTGCCTTCTAAACTTAATAACTGGTTGGGCCACCCTGCAATCAAGCGTTTGCGATAACTTGCAATGCGTCTGTTACAGCGCTGTGCAGGAATTTTGGCCCACTCATCTTGGCAGAATTGTTGTAATTCAGCCACATTGGAGGGCTTTCGAGCATGAACTTCCTTTTTAAGGTCATGCCACTGCATCTCAGTAGGAGTCAGGTCAGGACTTTGACTAGGCCACTCCAAAGTCTTCATTTTGTTTTTCTTCAGCCATTCAGAGGTGGAATTGCTGGTGTGGTTTGGATCATTGTCCTGTTGCAGAACCCAAGTTCACTTCAGCTTGAGGTCACGAACAGATGGCCAGACATTGTCCTTCAGGATTTTTTTGGTAGATTTATCACAGCAAGTCTTCCAGGTCCAGAAGCAGCAAAACAGCCCCAGACCATCACACTACCACCACCATATTTTACTGTTGGTATGATGTTCTTTTTCTGAAATGCTGTGTTACTTTTACGCCAGATGTAATGGGACAGACACCTTCCAAAAAGTTCAACTTTTGTCTCGTCAGCCCACAGAGTATTTTCCCAAAAATCTTGGGGATCATCACGATGTGTTCTGGCAAAACTGAGACGAGCCTTTATGTTCTTTTTGCTTAGCAGTGGTTTTCGTCTAGGAACTCTGCCATGTAGGCCATTTTTGCCCAGTCTCTTTCTTATGGTGGAGTCATGAACACTGACCTTAACTGAGGCAAGAGAGGCCTGCAGTTCTTTAGATGTTGTTGTGGGGTCTTTTGTGACCTCTTGGATGAGTCGTCGCTGCATTCTTGGAGTTGGTTCACCACTGTTCCATGTTTTTTGCCAGTTGTGGTCCACTGGAGTACCAAAGCTTTAGAACGGGCTTTATAACATTTTCCAGACTGATAGATCTCAATTACTTTCTTTCTCATTTGTTCCTGAATTTCTTTGAATCTCAACATGATGTGTAACTTTTGAGGAAAGGAAACTTTTTCACACCACTGTATATGACATGTCGCACATAATTTATTTATAAATTAAAAACTGAAACATATTTGAATGATGCAAAACACAGAATACCTAAAATGACTTCTCTGCCACAAATTAATGTCAAAATCAATAAGAAATGTTTTGTATGTATCAGACGGTGCAGACAGACGTAGCTCAAACTGGAACCAATGAGCAAACACCACTTCATGGACAGCTTAATGGAGAGAACCCAAACACAGCTGCACCAACAGATGAAGCAGAGGAGGATGAGGCAGTCGAGATGGAAGCAGTGGACTATGCCAGCATTGACTACTCCCTTCTAAAGGACAGACCGCCTGAGGGAGAAAGGGAATCTACGGACACAGACTATGCTGAGATCAAGAGGGACAAGAGAGGAGCTGGGAAGGAAAGGGAAGTCCTTCAGGATGGGGATGAAAAGATTGAAACACTTGACCAGATGGAGGGAGAGGAGGAACTTTATTCAAACTCACAGGAGCTAAGTTAAAAGGTTAGTCCACCCAAAAATGACCTTTGTTCATCTTTGAAACTCAAATTAAGATATTTTTGATTAAATCTGCTTTCTGATTCTGTGTAGTCAGCAACAGAATGACCACATTCAAGGCCTAGAAAGATTAACATTGTTAAAATAGTTAATTGGACATTAGTGGTTCAACCTTGATTTTATCAAGCTACAAGAGTACTTTTTAATAACACATGCAGTTATCACTGCATGTGTGACTAAAATTATTGCAACACATTTTGCTTTGCATTTATCTCATTTGACAGAATGAAATGTCAGACGCATGTGTTGTATGCTCTTGTGAATGTGTCAAAGACTGACCCAAGAGAAATTACTGAATAAGGTCGTAATTTTAGTTTTCTTTGCACACAAAAGGTATTCTAGTAGCTTCATAACATCACATTTGAACCATTGATGTCACATTGACTATTTAATGATGTCCTTACTACATTTTTGGGACAAAAATTTACAGATAATGTACTCACCCTCTTGTCATCCAAGATGTTATGTTTTTTGAGGAAAACATTTCAGGATTTCTCTCCATGTAATGGATATGTATGGCACCCCTAAGTTTGAACTTCCAAAATGCAGTTTAAATGCAGCTTTAAAGGGCTCTAAATGATCCCAGCCGAGAAGAAGGGTCTTATCTGGCTAAATGATCGGTTATTTTCTAAACAAATTGATAATTTATATACTTTTTAACCTCAAATGCTCGTCTTGTCTCATCTCTGCGATTGCGCATGTGTAGTCAGTGTAATCCGGGTCAATACAGTTAGGGTACGTCCAAAAACTCCCATCTTGTTTTTGTCTTCAACATCAAAATCATCCAACAACGCTGTTTTACCTTTTTTTGTAAAGGGCGTTTGAGCTTCTTTGTATGTTCACTATGTAAACACTGGGTCAGTACTTTTGAAGCGATGTAGGACGATTTTGAAGTTGCGGAAGAAAACAAGTTTTTCGACATACACTACCTGTATTGACCTGGATGCGCATGCACAGAGACGAGACGAGCATTTGAGGTTAAAAAGTATATAAATTGTCAATTTGTTTTGAAAATAACCGATCGTTTCGCCAGATAAGATGCCTCTTCCTCGGCTGGGATCGTTTAGAACCTTTTGAAGCTGCATTTAAACTGCATTTTGGAAGTTCAAACTTCAGGGCGCCATACATATCCATTATATAGAGAGAAATCCTGAAATGTTTTCCTCAAAAAAAATAAAAAATATTTCTTTACGACTGAGGAAAGAAAGACATGAACATCTTGGATGACAAGGGGGTGAGTACATTATCTGTCAATTTTTGTTATGAAAGTGAACTAATCCTTTAAACATGGTCAAAAAAAAAATCAAAATATCTTAATTTGTCCAAAGACGATCGAAGGAGTTTGGAACAACATGAGGATTAGCGATTAATAAGAGAAGTTTCATTTTTGGGTGAACTATACCTTTAAGGAACTAGTAGGTCTTATACTTGCTGATTGCGACATTTGAAACTTCATTAGATTATCTCCAACGTCTGTGCCTAGTTTTGTTAAACTGTGTGAACATGTTCATTTCCTGTTTGCATTCAAGTTCCTGAAACTGCTGCAAATATTTTTTAAGCAAATTAAAAGAGTAAATAAGTAAGTGCAAAAGTGTCAAATTCATAATTAAGCATTTAAATTGTTTAAACTGTTATATAGTGTTATTATTTGTCAATATACAGGGCTTTAACGATTTAGCAGTCAAGGATAGGTTCTAATGGTCACATGACACTTGACCTAAAGTGACATCTGCAGTTTTTGCAACTGACAGTAAATGCAAAGCAAAGATGTGTTGCAAAAATTTCCACAGAGTCACACATTGGCCTTAACACTTAATGCTTAGCACTGCCACACAATAACTAACTAACTGTGAAGACACAAAGCAACATCAACAGCACAATAAAGAAAAATAAAAAAACAGGCCTAACAATTTTGTCATGCTGCAGTGCATGCTGGGAACCCACAAACTTTAAAACTTACATCTACATTGTTCAATGAATTGTATCTTGTTTTGGGAAATATTGTTGGTCTAACCCTGAAAAGTAATTCAAATTCTTTAGTTTTGTCTAAAAGTGTCTATGTTTTGATGTTAGCTGATTCCTCAAGAATTGTAAACCTGCTCACTTGTTCATTGATCCTCTGGGATGACGTGTGTGAGAGCTGGATTAGGCCTTAGATAACAGGATTACAATGTTCCACACACTACAGGGAATCCTTAAATAGCCAGTGAGAGTGTCAGTGCCTCGGTTGTCTCGTGTGGTTTGGTATTTTCAACCATTTTTCTGTGGTCCACCACACTGGCCATCATCCTGTATGATCTGAAAGAAGGTATGTGTTAGAATGGATGTACCAAAAACTACTTCTAAACTGTTATTTAGTGATTAAGTGATATACTCATGCTCATAAAGTCGTTATTGCATTACTCTTACTTATAGTAACAAATTAGGGTTTATTGTTATTATTTATGAAAAGAAATCTGTTAGTAATACCTTCAGTTTGCTGAGGTTCTCGTATTTCTTATAGTATCATGCTTGGCGTGCTGGTTTTGAAATTCAGAATATGTTTCTTGCTCTAAACATTCATTTGACTGCCCAATATGTAATGTTTAAACACAACTTGATTTTGTAGAGCTACTTGATGTTATATTTGTCAGTAAATTTCAAATAAATGTATTTATTATTGCTAATGATTGTCTTTCTTTGATGTAAAATGCGATAAAATAGTAAAATATAATATAATATATAATATATATTGTAATTTATAATTAGTTATTTTTTAAATCTTTTATGTCTCTAATATTTACTTAATCAAATACAGTACAAGTCAAAAGTTTACATACACCTTGCAGAATCTGCAAAATGACATCCATTTTACCAAAATAAGAGGGATCATACAATATGCATGTTATTTTTTATTTACTACTGACCTGAATAAGATATTTCACATAAAATACATTTACAGTACATATACAGTGTGTAAACTTTTGAACAGGGTCATTTTTATAACTTTAACTATATTATTTTCTCTTGTGGACTATGAGTAAACATCTTTTATGTGAAATATCTTATTCAGGTCAGTCCTCAATAAAAAATAACATGCATTTTGTATGATCTCCCTTATTTTGGTAAAATAATTAACATTTTGCAGATTCCGCAAGGTATGTAAACTTTTGACTTCAACTAAATACAGTAAAAACAGTGAAATATTATTACACTTTCAAATTAACTATTAATTTATCAGTAACCGATTTGTTCTTGTGATGCAAAGCTGAGTTTTCAGCATCCATTTGCCTAGTCTTCATCACACAATCCTTCAGAAATCATTCCAATATGCTAATTTGCTGCTCAAGAAACATTTCTTGTTATTACCAGTGTTGAAAACGGTTTTGCTCCTTAATATTTCTGTCACTTCAGGATTTTTGATGAATACAAAGTTCAAAAGAACGGCATTTATTTGAAATGTAAACTTTTGTAATACATTAATACTGTCACTTTTAACATGAATGCATATTCGCTGAGTAAAAGTACAAAATCTTACAGACCCCAAATTTCTGAACCACACATAACCCCAACTCTGCTTTTAAACACTGCAAATAATGTGCCTTTGCATTTGTAGATTAGTCATCACCTACCAGACATGGCTGATGTGTTAAAGAGTCTTAACCTGCTGGAAACACTAAAGGAGTCCATCGAGAGGAACAACATTTCAGATATAAGAGATGCACTGGAGGACATGCTGATCAGCAGAATCAACATTGCAATCACTGGGGACCGAAATGCCGAAAAAGCCACTTTTATAAACTCCCTTCGAGGGCTGAGCCAAGAAGATGAAGGAGCAGCCCGCTTTCCATCATCTTCTGCCCCAGAGGAACTAGCTGTGTTCCCCAACCCCAAGCATCCTGACTTTCGCCTCTGGGATCTGCCATCCATCTCTAGCGATGCTTCTTTCGAGGCTGAGGATTACATAGAGCGATTCAAAGTTACGAGATACAATGCTATCATTATCACATTCACAGAGAGACCTAGTGTTAACAGTGTGGCGGTGTGGAGGGAAGTTAGGTCACTGCAGAAAGAGACAGTTTACTTTGTTTTATTAGCATCTGTGAAGGATACTGAGAAAACATTAGAGGCAAAGAAGACGGCAAGCTTAGGAGTGCTCAAGGCAGAAGGTGTTCCTCTGCCTAAAGTGTTTCTGGTGCAACCTTCAGCTTTGGAGAAGCTTGACTTTCTCACGTTTTTAGAAGTCATGAGAGGTGACCTTCCAGAGATCAGATCGCATGCGCTTCTTCTAGCACTTCCTACATTCTCCAACTCCTTGGTCACTCAGAAGAAAGATGCCTTCAAGGCACTGGTGTGGGCCGCTGCCTCATTATCCGGTGGCGTTTCTGCCATTCCCGTACCTTTGGTGGCCTCCATGGTGGATGCTACGTTGGGCGTTCGGATTCTGACCAAGGTTCAGGTTTCGCTTTGCCTGGACGACGAGTCTCTTGAGCGACTTGCGAGGCTGCGAGGTCTCAACCTTGCCAGGCTGAAGGCCCTGCGGACTTGCGCTCTCTCTGTGGAGGTCAGCAAGAGTGAAGTTAAAAGACGACTAGCGGAGGCTGAGAAAAACACAAGTACTGCAACCACCAGACTTGTGGAACTCGCCATGCCGAGACACGCCAGATCCGTCAGCCGATCTTTCACCGTTATGCTGCAGGCGCTCAACACTGCTATTGATGATATGGGTGCTGATGCTGAGAAGGTGGTTGCTATGGTAACAGGAGAGGGACGGTAGATTGAACAGTGCTCCATACACAAAACTGCAACAGTACAATCAACGTGGACTGATACATAAACTGACTATAGTTGTAGCATTAAACTATAAGCAATAAATTCATTTTAAAAGAACAACACTGTTCATTTTCATTATTTAGTTGATTAATATGCCTTATAATGTTAGATTTCAGTGCCCTTCATTTTTAATTGTTAACTATCATAAAATGCATATCAGAGATACAAATTTATGACCCCCTAATATGACTATACAATAATACAATCTACACAAATTACATATTTTGGATTCAGAATATCTACTTGTCTCTAAAAGTGACAAATTTGTATTTCTGTATGCAAGTAAAAAGTCTGTATTGAGTTGATTTATCTTAAGAATGTTGTTTAGACTTACTTTAAGGGCAATAGTACACTTCTGCTATAAAAAAAAATAAAATAAATTAAAATAAAGATAAGTTCTGTTTCCTTTTCTTGTTCTCATTTTAATGTTATGAAATGTGTTCATGACCATGTATATTTCACTTAGCCTTTCATTTCCTTCTCATTCTGCACAGCTTTTTACAAAACTGTCAAAAGTTAATTTTTTGTACGTTTGAATTACAGGCAGGGCCTGCGTTAGCCATTTGGGTGCCCTAAACACAAATGCTATTTAAATAGTCCAGTTTTGTATGTAACGCAAAGTGATTATATTTCGTTTCGTTTTTATTAAGTTAATTTAGACAAAACGTTTGTAGCATTTTTTTTTCGGTAAATATAAGTTCTTGATTTTTAAAATAACGACCAAGCAGCCAGCGGCAGAGAATGAGTTGATCATGTTGTGTTTGATCAATTTTGCCTTCTCAGATAATCACGACTTGCCTAAAATAAACATAGATCTAGGCCTAAAAGAGTTAGAGTATAAAACAATGTTCATTTCAACGTTAAAATAATATAAATGTGAGGTATTAGGCACAAATGCAATCGTTTGTATGGAGAGCCGCTTTGCAGGACATGGAGGAGCCAGCGCAATCACTTGCATTTTTGCAGTGGCAACAATTTAAAATATTCCTCATTTTTGCTCATAAAGGTACGAGTAATACATTATTCGGAACTGTAAAGGGTCTACTTTTATTTGTGTGCAGTCACAATATCAACAAAACGTTGCAAACTGTGCTTGAAACGTTGAAAACAAACATGATCCCCTCATGTCATCTCAACAGGAGTTCTTCTCAGCAAAACTCAGCAAATACATAACTCACAGACAAGATACATGTATTTATAGAAAGCTTTAAATTATTACTTAACGAAATAGAACAAATCAGAAACAAACACTATTTCATTATGTATTCTGTAAAGATTAATTTTTCTAAAGGCGCTAAATTTCTGAAGGCACGTCCAAAGAGGAAATGGCGATCGCGAACTTCATCCTTGCTAGACACTGACTCAGAAAACACAAGCGTTTTAGCGTTTATTTTACAATAATTACCAGTAGGATAAAACACAGGCGGTGAATATAAACACTTTTATATTAGTTTAATGTTGAAATTAACATTGTTTTATACCTGAACTTGCTTTTGTATATTAACATGCTTTAGACATATTTTATTTGTTATACTAGTAGCCTGTTGTGATGATTTTTCACGACCCAGAATTTTTTGGTGCCCCCCCAGGCACTTGGTGCCCTATGCGCAGTGCGCGGTGTGCGGAGCGCCGGCGCTAATTACAGGCCACAGTACGTTTTGTATGTGTTTCTTTCCTTCGGTTTCAGCCAAAAACCACTGACATATCCAAATGGTCAGATTTAATGTTGCTTTAGTTCTAGCAACTAGTTCTAGTTCTGATTTTCAGAGCCTTATCATAACAATACTTATTTGAATCTTCACAAATGCAGATGTCCCTGGCCTGCTGAAAAAACAACAGCTAAAGCCAGCCTAGGCTGGTTGGCTGGTTTTAGCTGGTCAACCAGGCTGGTTTTAGAGTGGTGTTATCCTGGCTAGGCTAGGTGACCAGCTAAAACCAGCTACTTCCAGCTTAAACCAGCTGTTTTTTTTTTTTTTTTCAGCAGGGGTGGAAGATCTTGTTTACTTTCACAAAAGATAGGCAGAGGTCACCCTGATTCTCAATGTTCAAAAAACAGAAGTCTGACTCGAAACTAATTTATGTGAAACCACCAGAAGACAGTGGACAATATTACTGTGAAGCTAAAAACAAGCATGGAGCAGAGGAATAAAAAATAATCAAAATTTATGTGAAGTCAGAAAAATAATGTTTTATGTAAACAAATACCTTTGAAGAACCTTATAAAGTTCATGAATTTAAGTGCATCATCTGTTTAAATATTTTATGTTTTACTTTGTTTAAAATGTAATAAAGATGCACTTCTTGTGCCTGTGCACTGCATTTTTCAGATGGTCCACAAGGTGTCACAGTGCAAGCTCCTGTCAACATTAATGCTCCCAAAGAGGGAGACAAACTGACACTAAAGTGTTTAGTCCAGAAAAGTAACCCAGCAGTCTATCAGTTTAAGTGGTACATAAATTCCCAAGCCCAGCTTGAATCCAGTGAGACATTCATCATCAGGAAAGTTACTGCAGAGGACAGAGCATCTTACCCTTTCCAGGTTGATAATGGGATATAAACAGCAAAATCAGGTTACCTGTAACGCGTATTATATTATTTGCAGCACTTTTTTAAATTTGTACCATCAACAAACAATGATGTGCTTATGTTATTTTATAATGAAAAATGGTAATTATAAAAATTACATTACTGGGGTTCAGAGTATGTCTGGGATTCTCGCATATATACTGTACCAAGATATAGACCCACAAGAACGCTAGGAGGCTCCAAATCACCACTTTGTAATTATTTTTTAAAATAGTTTTATTTTGTCCTATATACACCAACACGTTTTAAGAATTAATAGTGTGGTAAAATAAAATTTTAATCTGTAAATTAGTTTGAAAATGATTAGTGAAAGAGAACTTACTCTTTAAATTAGAGTGTGATGCATGCACGATATTAACAAAGTGAAGGACATAATGGATAAAAAAAAGGCACTTGTCCAGTTTTCCCAAGCAAAAACGTAAAAAAGCAGTGATGAAGAGGTGAAAAGAATGTAAAAAATAATAAAGGTTAATGGTTGTGATGATTTCGGTTTCAAACAGGTTGGGGAAAACTATAACAATACTAATTGGGGCATGGTCAGTAAGAGACACTGCTATTTTTTGCCCTCAGCCATGTAAAGCAGAGCTATAGATTATGACCTGTATGTATTGTAAAAATGTAACTTGATGAAAAAATAGAGGTAAGCTTTTAATGAGGATGAATTTAACCACCAGAGTGATGTTAACTGTGCCAAATACTTTGTATTATAAGCTATGTGTGTAATGCTACTGTGAGATTATTCACCAGGGGCTTGTGATAAAGACTATAAATAAATAAAAAAAATAAATAATTGTGGTCTATTCCTTTCTTTTTGTGATCATAATTTGTGTTTGTTTGTATTATTTCAATGTGAATGTGTTAGAACTGATTAAATGATTTACAAACATTCCAGCGTTTAGTCGATTTAAAACTGCTTAACATTTAAAAACTGAAACATCAGACATATTTTGCTACAGTCTGCCAATGTTGGGTTCTCCATTTCCTGCCTTGTTCAACTTAAACTGCTTCTGTCAGCAGTGTGAACTGTAGAAACAGCATACACTTAAAGGTTGTATCAGCGATTTCTAGCCTGAAACATAAAGTGTCAAATTCAGCTGACCTTTCATCACGATCCGCTCGCTGCCTGCCCCATAAATTGTCTGTGAAAAAAATGCGTCTCTCTGGTCAGCCTAGGGTCCGAGATATGCCAAAAAAACAATCGGCACTACCAACCTTTCCACAGATAAACAAACAGTGTTCCAACCAATCAGCGTCAGGGGTTTGGTGTTGTGGACTGAGGTTCTCCTGTTCTGGCGATATCACTTTTAGCATAGCTTAGCATAGATCATTGAATCCTATTAGACCAGTAGCATCGCGTTCAAAAATGACCAACGAGTTTCCATATTTGTTGTATTTAAAACTTGACTCTTCTGTAGTTATATCGTGTAATAAGACCGGTGGAAATGGAAAGCTGCGAGTTTATAGGCTGATAAGATTAGGAACTACACTCCCATTCCGGCGTAATAGTCAAGGAAGTTTGCTGCCATAATATGGCCGAAGCAGGCGGAGTATTATCAGAAATGAGTTCCCAGCTAGTTTAGCATTTGCACATGTGCTGCGTGGTATTACTGCTCCTGCTTCAGCCAAATTACAGCAGCAAACTTCCTTGACTATTACACCGGAATGGGAGTGTAGTTCCCAATCTTATCAGCCTAGAAAATTGAAACTTTGCATTTCCACCGGTCTTAGTACACGATATAACTACAGAAGAGTCAAGTTTTAAATAGGACAATTATCGAAACTCGTTGGTCATTTTTGAACGTGATGCTATTGGTCTAATAGGATTCAATGATCTATGCTAAGCTATGCTAAAAGTGATATCGCCAGAACAGGAGAACGGCTGAATGGATTTCAAAACGCTAAAAATCAACTTATTAACTCGGGGGGAGTTGGAGAATGAGCCTATTTCCAAAAAAAGTGGAGTGTTCCTTTAATTCGCTTTTGCACTTCTGGCCACAATTTCTGCACAAAAAGGTAAGATGATGTTATTTCTTCACTTGTGTTTGTTTTCTGATCATTTCTTCAACATCTTTCTTATTCAGTGCTTGTGTTGATGTTCTCTTGAAGCTTATTAAATTAGAGATCACCTTATATTTCTTTGACGCTGGATTGTTTACTGGTGTAGCCTTAAGTTAAATGCACAAAACTGTTAGATACAGCTTGGTCATTCCGTAAATTGTAAAAATTACAGTATATACATGGCCATAAACACATCCTGAATGATTCTCATCTTTACTTTTTCCTGCTGCACTATCAGTCTGCTGATCTAGAAGTATGTTAGATACCTCCATTAGACGGTGTTTCTTCTAAATTTTAAAGTTTTAACAGCACTAACCACTGTCACAGGAAGTGAACTTCACACCTAAATGACAGAATTAACATGACTACCAGGAATATGTGCTTTTTGCCTTATTTTATTTGAAAGTTTATCTATGCAAATATAACAAGTTAGAAACACTGTACACATGGGTGAAATTCTTTTGTTTCGCGGTTTGAATGTTTTTATGAACAACGGATTCGATTTGGAGGTAAAAGATTTTTTATCTCTCTTTTTTGAGCAATGTTGCTTGGACACTTTTCCATTAAAATGGGTAAAAATTTCCATTTGGATAATTTAGATCAGTCGCGGGCCCGTGTCTCACCTGGTTGCCCACTGACTGCAACATTGCTCAAAAAGTTGCCCTGTGCATCATTAGTATAATAAAATACAGTAACAAAAAACAAAAACAACAACAGAAAAACAATTAGAAGTAATTAAATTATATGTTGCCAAAATGACATTTTCTGGCACGCAGGGTTGAACAAAAAAAAAAGGAAGAAGAAACAGACTGACTCATTCACAGCTGTGATTACGGAAATATCCATATTCACCCACACACAACGACAAACTCTAAATGTGCTGTCAAAGTTTGTTCTGAAGACACCGGAGCTCAACAAAATAATATAACTATCTTTATTTCATTAGCAGCAGACAGAATGATGGTTCATGAAGGGATTCATCTGCTTCTGTTTGGTGTGTATTGTCTATGTTATATACGGAATGCTCAATTGTTTAAATGTTTGTCCTTATTTATTGATGATATACGTGAAAGTATCACTGGTGTTGTTTTTCCTGCAGCTCTTCTTATGGGCTTCTGCATCAGCTCAGATGAAGAGCTAATAAAAGTGACTGAAAAAACAGAAACAGCTACTGAAGGATCATGTGTGACCATCCCCTGTACTTACGAAAAACGAAAGGGCAAAACGTATACACTGTTGTGGTTTCAAAATCCAAATTATGATGATGAATCAAAAATGTTTAAAGGGACTATTGTATACAGTAACACAGAAGATCGTCCCCAGTCACCGGGTTACTCCAGCAGAGTGGAATACATCACTGATGCAACATCACTGACGCAGCAACACAATGAAAAAGACATGATAAAATGTGATTTAAGAATCACTGATCTACAAAAGACAGACAGTGGGAACTATGCTCTTAGAATGGTTTCACCTGCAGTACGTGCACAGTACAGTTTTAAGTACATGAGTAAAGTTGTAAATCTCACAGTTACAGGTAAGCAATAAATAACTGGATAAGATTTATTTAAAGTTTTCTTAAGGTTTTTTTCTTAAGAAAATTCAGTCTTCATTTACTAAGTCTCATGTCTTTCGCAATTCTAAGAAGAAAAGTTTGAATTATGTGATATAAACTTGCAATAGTGGGGAAAAAGTCAAACAAGAATAAGAGGAAATAAACAAATGGGACTTTCTAACTCACAATTCTAACTTTTTTCCTCACAGTTACAATATTTACAAGTTTATTATTTACAAATTTTACTTTTCTCAGAACTGTGAGTTCATATCTCAGAAATCTGATTTTATTTATTTTTTTCAGAATTTGAAATTGTGAGAATATTTTTTTGGACATTTTTTTAAGGTTCTGGATCACCCTTTCTCACCCTATATCGTTTTCAGACAATCCTTGTAAGGTGCACATTGAATCATCTGAGCTGCAAAATCCACTTCAAGAGTCAGATGAATTTACTGTTGACTGTTCCACATCTGATTCCTGCGATTTTCATCCTGAGTGGCTCATTCATACATCAGAACAAAAGCAAGAATGGACGTCTTTATTGTCAACTGATATGACCACAGTGACTGAAGAGGAAGAAGGCGGCAGAAAGGTCACCAAATTGAAACTCAACGTGACATGGAAAGAAGACAACAGGATTCTGTCATGTCGACCAGCGAAGAGTGAGGACAGCTGCCAGATCAGGAATATCACTCTGTCTGTGGAACGTGAGTGTGTACATCATGTGTTTATGAACACTATATTTACTGTACACAGTCACTGACTGAGCATTATTCACAGCAGCTGTCTTCATCTCTTTTTCTTCTCTAGATGCACCTAAAGAGACAAAGGCAACAGTGAGCTCTCAAGATGTAAAGGAGGGAGATACGGTCACTCTCTCCTGCACCAGCAGAGGTCGCCCTGATGTCAGCTTCACATGGTTCAAAAAAGAGAAACTAGAAGAGTCTCAACAAATGTCTGACTTGAAACTAATTTATGTGAAACCAGAACACAGTGGAGAATATTACTGTGAAGCTAAAAACAAGTATGGAACAGAGAAATCAAATATCATTAAAATTGATGTGAAGTGTGAGTAGGTATAATGCTTTTTGTTAACAGATACCTTTGAAGAACCTGTGGTATTTATGTGTACTATTATAAATGACCAGACCGAGCTTTTGCATACCGTGCTTTTTATTACTCTCGAACCATATACACTGTCGATATCCCTCTGCCTCACACGTATATCAACGTGATGACGTAAACAGTATGTGCACGTTTACTGATACGATCTGAATGTTACATCCCACACCATATTTTCACATCACTCGGTGGTCTCAATTTTGTTTTATTGTGCAACTATAATATTGACAAGATTCCAATCAAACTTGCTTCTTTCCACAAACAAATGCTTCTGGCATGGTCGATGATTTACAAACACAATTTTAGCCCTCATAAATTCTACATATGGAACAATAAGCATATTTTGTTTAAAAACAAATCACTTTTTTTAAAACAATGGTTTGAAAGCAATATTGTTTTGGTTAGCCAGTTGTTTAATCAGGATGGTCAACTTTATTCTTACTATGAATTTCTCACTAAATTCGGAATCCCTGTCACCCCAAAGGATTTTTCAGTTGTCTTTGATGCCATCCCTACAGGTGTAATATCGTTATTTAGAGGCGGTATGGGAAATTACAATCCTCCTGTATTAGGGAATGTTTTGGAAACACATATTGGTAAAAGCTGTCTTTCAGTTCAGAGTAAAAGTGTAAATAAAAACATTCGCCGATTTTTCCAGCAAGAAATGATCCCTGTACCATCATCAGTACCATACTGGTCTAATTTTGTTGGTGATATGTGTTGGAGTAAAATATGGCTGCTGCCGCATAAGTTTTTTTTAACTAATAAAGTTAAAGAAATTTCATTTAAGATGCTTCATAGGTTTTACCCAACTAACCAATACCTACAGAAGCTTAAAAAAGATATTGATGTTAATTGCTCATTTTGTGGAGATCAAAGAGAAACACTTGTGCACTTATTTTGGATGTGTCCTCATAGGCTGCTTTGGAGTAAACTAAGTGAATATATTGCCGACCATATTTATCCTGGCTTTATGCTGAAATGGGAAAATGTACTGTTTGGTTTTGTTACCTATGACATGAACTTTACCTCTGAATTTTATCTAATTAATCTAATTATTATTCTGACCAAGTTTTACATTCATAAATCGAAATTCCAGAATAAGAAACCTACCTTTTTTGAACTCTCTGTTGATGTAAAACAATACATCTCCTCCATTTCCTGCTCTACGAATAAGAAAGCTGTTAGATCGCATACAATGTTTTTGCTTTACAATGCATCTATATGATTTATGTATTTTTATTTTCTTCTTTTATTGTATGTTATTTTAGTTGTCTTCTTCCCTGGCGTGATTGTTACTGTTTTGTACACAAAAAATTGTACTTGATGTACTTGTACTCTGATGTTTAATAAAAAAAAAAAAAAAAAAAACGATCTGAATGTTACAGAACCTCATACAGATTATGAACTTCGGTGCTTCATCTGTTGAAATACTTTTATTTGACTAAAAAATGCATTTCTTGTGCCTGTGCATTGCATTTGTCAGATGGTCCACAAGGTGTCAAAGTGCAACCTCTTGTCAACATTAATGATCTTAAAGAGGGAGACAAACTGACACTGAAGTGTTCAGTCCAGAAAGGTAACCCCGCAGTCTATCGGTTTACATGGTACAAAGATTCCCAATCCCACAGTGAAACCAGCGAGACATTAACCATCAGTAAAGTTTCTGCAGAACACAAAGGATTTTACCAATGCCAGGCTGATAATAAGATAAAAACAGCAACATCAAATAAACTCGAAGTATCTGTAAAGTGTAAATATTACATTATTTGCAACACTTTTTATTTGTACCTTCAACAAAGAAATAACATGCTTATGGTAATGTTTTCAATGAAATATCTTTTAGAGTTTGATTTCATATTTAGCATAAATCATAAAGTTAAAAGTTAACATTACTAATTTTCATTTAGAAAACTCCTGCAAACTAAACTAATTTAAATGGAAATTAGCAAAAGCATGTTAGAGGATGAATCTCTTCACAATTAAAAATGTAATTATTAGTTAAAATTATATATTCCTACAAAAACCTCCATTAATATTTTGTTATATTGTACTAATTGTGTGACTATACTCCTCTAAATTTTTAGTTATGTTTTCACAGATTCACCAAGAAACATTAAAATCGAGGGCGCAACCTCTGTAAAAGTGGACACTACACTGACTTTGACGTGCTCAGCTGATGCTAACCCTAGGCAATGCAGGTACACATGGAAGCACACACCTGGACTGTCTTCTTTCCCATCATCACTGGAAACTGGACAACAGTTAAACATTGAGAAAGTGACCATTCAACATGCAGGGCAGTACACATGTGATGTAACCAATGACATAGGTACAAGATCACACACCATTCAACTTGATGTGCTTTGTAAGTCTGTTTTGCTCTAAAATCTATATCTTAACTAATCAAAGTTAATAATTTCACAAATAGCGGAACCATTTTGTCACTTTTTCTTTTAAACTCTGCAGATCCTCCGTCTAATCTCAATTTGACCATGAAGAAGGAAGTGAGAGAGTTTGAAGTGATCTCCATTATCTGCACGGTTCAAAGCTTTCCTAAGTCACACCTCACAGTAACAGGACCTCAGGGTGATCTGAGAAATATTCAGGGCAAACGAAGGAACAGCACCACATCTGCAAACAAGTTGAGTTTCTACTTGAATGTCACTGAGTCAGATGCAGGAATGTACGCATGCAAAGCACAAAATAGTGAAGGAGAACAAGAGACTAAAAAAGAGCTAACTGTGCGTAAGTAATAATCAGTCCAAATTGAAATATGTACAATTTTTTAAAATATATTTTAAGGACTTGAGATTCCTTAATTTACTTCAAAGTAACCAAACCAATACCAATACTACTTTCATCTTCTTATATAACGTTTATACAGATCCACCTAAAACTGTGACTGTAAGTTCTAAAGGAGAACAGACATTTGGGAGTGAGCTGACCCTTACATGTGAGGCTGGTTTCAAACCTGCTCCATCCTCTTATGAGTGGAAGAAACGCTTTAATGGACAGTTAAAAACAGTTGGACATGAACAGAGCCTGCACTTTTATTTTCTGGAAATCTCTGACTCTGGTCAATATGTCTGTATTGCTCATAATTTCATTGGAAACACCGAATCTCCATCAGTAGAGATCAAGGTGAAGTGTGAGTACTTAGCCATGACATTCAATTCTAACAATAAATTGCATAATCATTCCATATGCTAATTGTTAATTGTGAATATTAATGTCTGTTTCTCGGGACTCTATAGATGCTCCAAACATAAATATAGTCCATAACATGACAGTCTTTACTCAGTGGAACTGGAAGCTTCCAGTCTCTCTGACCTGTAGTGCAGATGCATATCCTCCTGCCACCGACTACAAATGGTACAAACAGGGGGACAACACAAAAGTAGTGTCACACCAGCAGAGCTTCACTGTTTGGCCTCAGGACCCAGGGAAGTATTACTGTTCAGCAGCCAATGATATGGGAAAATCGCGATCTGAACACATCATGTTATTTAGTGAGTATGAAACAACAAATGTATCAAATAACTCAAATAACAAAATAAAGTAATTATTTGCACATTTTACAAGCTATTGCTGTATACATTTTATACCACTTAACTTGTATAGCTCATTTTAGTAATTTCATAGACCCTTGATCGCTTTTTTACATTTTCATCCTAATAATCACAGTCAAGGTCAGATTTAGGGATTTAATCATCTGTTTTCTTTCCCCCTTTTAATGTAGGCAACTTTCTCATGATCTATAACGTCATCTTTCTCCTGCTGATGAAGTGGTTTCCCTCTTTTTCAGTTGAAGAAACATTTTTGAGACTTGGGTTTTGATACCAAAAGAATAGACTTTATTGCCGAAACAATTAAGCCGAGCACCCTAGCCATCCACAGAGAACAGGCTCTGCAGTCTGGTCCTAGAGAACTAACTTAGCTTTGTCGAGGCAGGGTTTTTATACCTGCCTTCTCACACACACATGTCAAACTAAATTCTTGAGGGTCCTTAGATTTACCATTATTATTATAAACAGATGTTCTTCTCCACCATGGACTAGCTAGAGGCCCCTAACATAACAAGTTCTTCCTTACCCTGGCCTCTCTAGTGGACATGGCCTGGCTCGTGGGCCTCACCATATATTTTGTCTAATGTCAAAACAAACCATATAGCGTCATCATATGAGGTCCACCATATGTGACTTTTGCAATGTTTGCACATTCCATTCTCCTGCAGGCCCTTACACACCCAGAAAGACACATGATTATAATAGTGAAATAATTTGATGCATATATGGCTATAATCACATTGATTATACTTGATTCTGATTAATAAAAATCTTCTTCATATTTCCCCCTTTGAGACGTTTTACGTCTCACTTTCTCCACAGTGCTGTTTCCTAATTCAGTTTTTTTCCAGTAACTACTACTCATTGACTAACCAAAGTCACTATGTTTCGATACCCAAGGGCTGAGTCACGCCACAGCATTCTGAGGGGTTATTTATCTGTCTGCTTCTCTCTATGAAACATTTACCTCCCAATTTTACTGCATCTAACCTTATGACATTTTATATTACCATGTGGTGAGCTATTGAAGATTTCATGTTGAATTCACAGCTCTTCTGATCATGAACATTATACAAGGCCACATACATTGCAACATAGCTAGTGCTGAGAGGGCAATTAATCTAATGTGTTCAGCTTTCTACCATAATTCCTTTAAACCAGTTTCATCCCCATACATTATCATCAGTATTCATTTCTCTTGCGGTCAGACTTTCTATTGCTTTAGTCATGTTATGGATGCCTAGGTCTATCATGTGTTCATCTGCATCATTGTCTGGAATATATGTACAACATGTAGTCTCCACTATTGTACACACCCCCCGTAGATGCAGTGAGCTGGTAAAAGACGAGTTGGTTTCGCAGTGCTGTCTTAGTTCTTGCAGGTCTTCCTTGATGCCTCCATCATTACCTTCGTAGTGTTCATGAAACTTATCAGTTCATACCTTGTCACTTCGACTTATCAACTTAAAGGCTATTTTATAGTTAATGTTCTTTCGGAACAGGGTTGTCTCTTCCCAAGCTTAAATATTTGCTGTGATCTTGCAGTGAAATTACTTTCATGCCAATTTCACTTTTCGCCTTGATCAGATGATTTCTTGCCTTGTTGTGGCTAATCAGTCTCCACCACATGTTGCTGGCATAGGAGTGGGCAGGATCTGGGTGGTCCAGCTAGTGTTCATCTCCTGCCTTTACTTCTTGGACATCTCGGCCTTCTCGATCAGAGTAGCAATGAGCAAGATCAGAACGATCATATTTGTTGCTAATATCTGCAGACTCGGGTCGGTCTCTAGGGATTCCTTCATTTTCCTCATCTTCCTGTTTAAATTAATGTGTACAATTCTTGTCAGGTACTGCCATGTGACACCTGCTAACTCCTGCTAACTTCTCCTTGCTGTCATTCGTTGGCCTGTACTGACCTCAGATTACTCCCACACAGTGATGTCGCTGCGTGTTCAGCTCCCATACACCACTGTATGTTCATTTACCTTTGTCAGCCAGACGTCCCCCTTTGCATGGGGCAGCTCGTCAATCACTTTACTGATATTTGTCGCCTTCGTCATCTTCTTTCTCTCTCTTCAAGCAGCTTCTCAGCATGCAAAGCATGTTGCCTGAATAAAATCTTCAACCTTCCCCCTTTGAGACTTATCAAGTCTCACCTTTGCCTGTCTTTACTCAGAGTAGCTTCATAATTCGGTATCACTAGCTGGTGACTAAGGTAGGTCACATTGCTTCATTACTAATGACCAGATTATAGAATAGCACTTGGTAAAGCTGCAGGACCAAAAACCCTCCTCCCCACTCATTCACACTTGATTTTAGGGGAGAAGTAAAAAGATCCTGCCTTTCTAATATCAAAAGTTCTTTCATGACACAATTTTACATGTCTGCTTCATTCTCTGTCTTTGTCTTTTTCTTTTTGCGTTCTTTCTCATTGTCTGTTTCAACTTTCATTCTCTTTCCATTTCCTCCTTTCCATTTGTTGGCCTACATCTTCACCAGGATGACTCTTTACGAGCCGTTGCGATGGTCTTTCCCTCGTTGGCAAGAGAGGGTCGTTACTAGCACGCCCTTGATCCCTCGCTTCATGCTGTGTAGGGTTGTTGAAGCTGGTTGGCGCATTTAAGGTGGGAGATTTGGACCTAGGTGTCACTCTGCAACCATGTTGCTGATGTAAGATTCTCCCTTGAGATCATAACTGCATCCTCAATGGTTCTTATTGGTGGAGCCAACCATTTCCTGGCCTTGATTGTGCAGTTACCTGTAAAGGGAAACTTTCAGAATTTTTATTAGTGATATCAGACATGCAAATTTTTTCATCTGGCCGGTCGTCCTTCTTGGTCCGACCTGTGGAAATGTCATGTGGGTTAAGGGCTGTCCTGGCCCCTGGGCTCTCATATCCATTGCTATCAATATAATGAGCTGGGTTTTATTACATGAATTGCATTGTTACTAGTTTTAATTAATTTCCAATTCATTCTCAACAATTTGCAAATTCAGTTTTCACTTTGTTATACAACTATCATTGTCCTACTACCATTGGATAACTTCTTAGACCTATCTTGCTCAATAGCATAGGCCTTTCAACCTGGAAAACACTTAACCCACTTAATTCTTGTTAACAGTCAGAAAACAATATTTTTCATTTTGACACACAATCAGCTCTCTGATGATTTGCTGAAAAGGAAGTTAGATGTGGGGTGGACAGAGCAAGCTTTCTTGCTTTGCCTTCCAATGCAATACGCTGCGCAAGTGTGGCATTTTTCTTTCTGCCACAACAATAACCAAGGTGCTGACCAGGAAACTTAACCAAATTCATCCATGGTCATAATTTTACTGGGCATAACATGCCCTGTGGGCCCACATTTCAAATTTGCATACAGCTGTTTTGGCAAAATAATTGATTTGCCTCAGTGTCTCGTCAGACACTATCACTCCATATCACACCCTTGCACACCATCATTCATACTTTTTCTCTCTTTTTCACACACACACCCTTTTTGGTTAACTTCATTTTTATTTTTATTTTTGTCCAACGTTAGCTGATTGTGAATGAACGATTTTAGCCTCAGCTTTTGAATAGACTAACGTAAGCTTTTTTCATTATCAGCCTCTATTAAGTGTAGTTTTGGTTGTATTTCCCATAGGTTCTAAACATCATTTTATGCAACTGGGTAACTTCTGTCCCCACAAAATTTATTTAACACTGCTATGTAAACCTCTTCTTTTTTCCTCATCAAAATCTAACAGATTATTTGGTTCAGAATAATTGTTTTAGGCATTGTGCAATTAAGAGCCAACTGTAATTTCTCAAATGTCATTTACTTGTCTACTTTAAATTTTCATCATATACTTTTTGTTATTGCTCATGAGCATCTTAGAGAAGAGCATAAAAGCTTTCTGCATAATCTAGGATCCATGGATATCAACATTTCTATCTCATTTCCCCCAGTGTTGACAGCATTTGTGATTTTTTCATGATTTTGGAACTTTATAGTTATTTTTTCCCTCATTCTATCCCCAAAATGTCCTTAAACAAAATGGAGTGACCAACTTTTTATTTTATCAGCCCTATTTTTCCTATTAGACATCTTGTCTGCCCCCCTTTTTTCCATACAAGCTCAGCATTGTTATCGATAATTCAGTTGTAAATTTCCCTTAGTTGGTTAATGAATAGCTATCTCTATGCCAAATCCAGCTCCATTTTTATCTAATTGGTGAGTTCAGCATTCACTTTTTCTGTCAAAATTCCTTTTTCTTTAAGACATAAGGCTGGACTGGTACCTAATGAAAAGCAGATCAAGAATGTTAGTTAAAACACAGAATTCAAAGAGCTGCTGTGAGACCAGTGAATAATCAATAGTAAGTTATTAAATTAATTAACCAAATTTGAAGCAGTCTCTATAGTGATCATTAGATATGCAGCACCTGTGCACACGATGGGAAGTGATGAAAGTTCTTCTGTGTAGATCATCAGTCTGTTGGAGCTCTTTAGCTGTTGCACTGGGTCGTCAGTCTGTGATGGCAGTCAAAGGCTTGATGTTGGGTTGTATGTTCTCCGATGTTTCTTTGCTTCTCCTCAGTCTGGCTTTTGCTTGATCCTGCCAGAGTTTTGCATTTCCGTATGTTCTTTTCATTCTCAGGAAAAGTCTCAAGTGAAATGTTCACCTTTTCCTGCTTTAAGTCAGTCTTTCTCCATACAGGAGTGTGTGTTCCTCTTTTAGGAGGGGGGTTGAAAGTCCATCAGCCCCTCCCCCTTCTTCTCTCCGCAGCCTTGTCTTTGCTTCTTCATCACAGTGTTAGACAGCCTCCAGTTCTTTGCTTTCCTTTGTCAAGGCACTGTTCCCGAAGTCATCTGAAATTTGAACACTCAAGAGACTGCATTAATCAAATCGAATCTTAGTAAACTATGACCTCAGTTGTGTCTGAGCAATCAGCTCTAACTAAATTTCACTTTTCAGCCAGATCTTTCAATGGTCGTTTTCATCTGGTTAAAAACAGCAGTTCCCTTATTCTATTTTAGTAAAGCAAGTTCTTCATTGCGAAAATAGCAAGCAGTTTCTTCTTTGCAAAATGCAGAAAATAGCTACCTTTATTATCTAAGTATACTACAATAAAACAAAATGATCCTTCTTCTTTCTACAACAGCATGGCATGCATATTGTGAAACAAAGATTTCCATCCTATTTTTTCTTTTACATTCACATAGACTGTTCAGAATAATCTAGTAATGGTGAATGAATTTTTCCATATCAGCATATATTTATTCACCAAGTTCCCTTTACTATTTTAAAATGTCTATGGCCTTTAAATCATCATTTCTATTAACTTGGCCACCCAATCTTGTTCTTATTCCACATTGCATTACACAAGTTGTCTTTTAGTTAATTCAACCCCAAATCTCTGAAACTCTGTAATGGATTAATTTCCATACTGTCTTCCAGGGATAACAAGATACAAATTTTAGACGTCATTAGATATAAAATATTATGTTCTTAAGCACGTGCAATCTTATTTATTCATCTATCAAGATAAATCATTAACTAATACTTCTTATTTTAATGAATCTCTTACTATAGTACTTTGCAAAGTCTATTTCTTTTATAATTTTTAATCAACATTTTCTTTATTTATTATTATCTATTAGTCCCTATTATTCAGGGCTCTCTCTCTGCAATCCGACCACACTCAAGTGTTTGACCGGGAGGGGCACGCACATCTGGTCCCCCCTTTTATGGAGTTTTTTCTCCTCACTCACACAGACACAGACACTGACACATACATTTACACAGACTACTCTACACTCTTCTTGAGTGACCTGTCAGTTCTACTCGCTCTTTCACTGAAAAGTTTCCTTAAAAACAGTAAAAAAGCAGTACTCTGAAGGATTTTTGCCTATCAGTACAGACCTCTGTAGCCTCCTAACTCCTCTACAGAGCGGTATCCATAGGACTTTACTTTATCTGCTTCACGTTTATTGCTATCCTCAAGGCCCACTTAACAATAAACACAGATCATATTCAGCTCTTACACAAAACAAATCAAATACACTTAAACAACTTAACATTCCCTGATACACTTCCTCAACACAGGGAAACAATCTGGCAAGTTTGCGCTCTGTCTCATTGATTCACTTCCTCTACACAATGAAGGCAACCCTTGCAGAAATAAAGCCTATCTCTTGTAGGTCTTTTGCCTAGGACTTCTCTTTTAACACTTTAAACATCTAACATAAACTTTACACTTATAAAAATATTAAAATCTGTATTCCCTATTCTTCTCAAAACCAAAACAACAGAAAACACAGATCAATGCATGCATTTAGTTCTTTTGGAATCAAAACCCCTTTTTTGTTCTTTTAAATTTGGAAGAGCAAATATCTGAGTGTTCTTACCATCTCGGGCAGACCTGGCTGAACAACACAAACTAATTATGCAAGCAAAAACTGCCTACCTTTTTTAGTGGCCACTGTTTATGTTGCTCAGTCCAGACAGCCCAAAATGGTCTTTCACCCGTGCTCCTTTCCATCCTGCCGACTACGCCAATATGAAGTGGTTTCCCTCTTTTTCAGTTGAAGAAACATTTTTGAGACTTGGGTTTTGATACCAAAAGAATAGACTTTATTGCCGAAACAATTAAGCCGAGCACCCTAGCCATCCACAGAGAACAGGCTCTGCAGTCTGGTCCTAGAGAACTAACTTAGCTTTGTCGAGGCAGGGTTTTTATACCTGCCTTCTCACACACACATGTCAAACTAAATTCTTGAGGGTCCTTAGATTTACCATTATTATTATAAACAGATGTTCTTCTCCACCATGGACTAGCTAGAGGCCCCTAACATAACAAGTTCTTCCTTACCCTGGCCTCTCTAGTGGACATGGCCTGGCTCGTGGGCCTCACCATATATTTTGTCTAATGTCAAAACAAACCATATAGCGTCATCATATGAGGTCCACCATATGTGACTTTTGCAATGTTTGCACATTCCATTCTCCTGCAGGCCCTTACACACCCAGAAAGACACATGATTATAATAGTGAAATAATTTGATGCATATATGGCTATAATCACATTGATTATACTTGATTCTGATTAATAAAAATCTTCTTCACTGATTCTCACTGGTGTGGCCATCTTCCTGATATACAGGTAAGGTCCTCTTTTAGTCTTTCTCTTTTGAAACATTACTTTTAAATACTCATACAACATTTTAAAGCAATTTTTGAGTTTAAGGAAACTGATGGACAGGAGCTCTATTTGTTGTTAGTTTGTGGCTGTTATTATTTTCTTTCCTTTAAAACACATTTTTAATAAATGTGTTTGTAATTTTGCAGGTTCATCAAGAAGGCAAGATTTGATCAAAAATATGAAGCAGATCCTTTCTACCTTTTCCAATTAACCCCATCAGAAACAACTACTGTATATTACTATGGATCTGTCAGCACAAATAGGTACCCATTTTTTATTCACTCTCTCTCCCTATATATATATATATATATATGTGACCCTGGACCACAAAACCAGTCATAAGGTTAAATTTGACAAAACTGAGATTTATACATCATATGAAAGCTCAATAAATAAGCTTTCTATTGATGTATGGTTTATTAGGATAGGACAATATTTGACTAAGATACATCTATTTGAAATCAGAAATCTGAGGATACAAAAAAATCAAAAAGACTGAGAAAATCACCTTTAAAGTTGTCCAAATTAGGTTCTTAACAATGCATATTACAAATCAAAAATTACATTTTGATATGTTAACAGTAGGAATTTTACAAAAATTCTTCATGGAACATGAACTTTACTTAATTTCTTAATGATTTTTGGCATAAAAGAAAAATCAAAAATTTTGACCCATGCAATGTATTTTTGGCTATTGCTACAAATATACCCCAGCGACTTAAGACTGGTTTTGTGGTCCAGGGTCACATATACATACATACATATATATATACACTGCCCTACAAAGGGAAAGTGCAGTAACTACGCCAACACTGAAACTGAGAAAAAAGCCTTTAAAGTTTTTACACCTTATATGGTATTAGTTTGGATTATGTAGTTACTGCGATTTTGACACTCTCGTTTCTCTGAATCGGGACAAAATTGAACCAGGAGACTTTGCCACAAGACAAGACGGTTGTCACAAAGCCCATTTTAAGCCTTAACTCAATATTGACCAAATGTGTAGTTACTGCGCTTTGCCTTTGGAGGGCAGTATACATACATATAT
>NC_133374.1:9332604-9488227 GCF_049309525.1 Garra rufa
TACACCAAATGAAGGCTACATCATTGTGGCCAAACAATTCAATTTTTGTTGATTTTTGTTTGAAATTGAACTTACTCTCCTGTCACTTTAAAATACAGACAAAAGCAGTACAGAAGAGGTGAAATATTACTTTATTAATTGGGCATTTTAAAATCAAAATAAACAGGATATTGGTTGTGATGATTCCAGTATCAGACAGCTTAGGGAAAAGTATAGTGATACTAATTGGGGTAGCATCAGTGAGAATGCACGCTATTTTTAACCCTCCAAGCCATGTAAAGCACAGCTATAAATAATGATCTGTATGTAAAAAAAAAAAAAAAAGAACTTAATCAAAGGAGGCAACCTGAGTTATTTAAATAGGATGAATTTAACTAACTGAGTAATGTTAACTGTGTTGAATCCTTTGTATTATAGGCTACGTGTGTGTGATGCTATTGTAAAATTATTCACCAGGGGCATTAGATGGGCTGATAGCATTTTTTTTATAGAGTCTTTTGCGGTTAGAATTTGTGTTTGCTTATACTATTATTTCATTGTGAATGTGTTATAATTGATTAAATGATTTTTAAACATCTAAATGTTTAGTCCATTTGAAACTGAGTAACATTTGAAGACTGCAACATCAGACATATTTTGTTACAGAAGGCAAAGTTTGCAACCATTCTTCATTTCCTGCCTAGTTGAATTTACACTTTAACCAAAGTGAGAACATTTAACAGACTGTAAAAGAATTCTGCTTGTGTCTGCAGTGTTATACACTTAAACATGTTTATTCATTGCACAGAGAAAACTATGTATTTTTTAAACCAACAATTGCAATTAAAATAATCAACCCCTGGAGATTGTAATTATTTACAAATTTAGGCTTTTATAAAGATCCAGATTATTATTATTATTATTATTTTAATTGCTTCTTTAATGGATTAGTGGTAAATTAAAATGCCTAATGTCAATATATCATGTAATGTTTTTGAGTTAAAGGATTTCTTTTTTAATATAGATACCTGTATGTTACACATATTCAACGCAGCTGTTTTAATCATACTTATTTGTATAGTATGGTACAAAATAGTAGTAAAACTCAATTAACCATTTGGAAACTGGAAACTTTAGCTGTGCTAATGTTGAGGTAGAAAATAACAGGAGAGAGACAGGACATTGAGTACAATCCATTTGGACTGATACCTAAATGAACTATAGTTATAGCATTTCAATTATAAGCAATATATTAAGAATACAACTCTTACTTTTCATTATTTAGTTGATTAATATGCCTTAATATTAGATTTCAATGCAGTTCATTTTTAATGGTTAACTATCATAAATGCCAACCAGGGATGCAAATTAATGACCTCCCAATTTATTATTATTATAGGCCACATTTACACTGTTGTTTTTAATGGAACCCATTCAGTATGACTATATAATAATAATAATAATAATAATAATAATAATAATAATAATAATAATTATTATTATTATTAAGTAATTTTATGATATTACAGCTTTCCAATCAGATCTACATGACATATAGATGTCTGTTTTTGCCAAAAGGTGACAAGTTTGCATCCCTGCATAAAAAGTTTGTATAGAGTTGATTTATCATTAAAGTGTTTTTTTAGGGCAATGGTACACTTCTGCTATTTAAAAAAAATAAAGATCAGTTCTGTTTTCTTTTCTTGTTCTCTTTTAATATCTTACATGTTCATGACCATATGGATTTTATTTAGCCTGTCATTTCCGTCTCAAACTGCACAGCTTTTTACAAAGCAGTAAAAAGTTCAATTCAATGTGCAACACCAAAACTTCGTACATCTGAGCTACAGTAAGCACACAGGAAATACAAAGACACAAGCCACAGTACATTTGTTTGTGTTTCTTCTCTTTGGTTTCAGCCACAAGCTAACCACTTACAGGTACAAATATCTAGAATTAAGGTCGCATGTGCAAATGGATGTAATAAACACAACATTAGATGTCAAAAATACTGAATGTACACTAGAGTAAATCATGTAAAACAGAATTTACAAATAGAGCAACAGTCAATGCCCTGCACATTTTGAGACCTGTTTCAAGCACTGCCATTCTACCCTCGATTTCTATGCTGACTACTGATAAAAATAGACATAAGTGTGGATTCCAACCACCAGCCTTGACAGAACTGTTCCAATAGAGAATCTTCTTTATATTACAAGCCCAGTAATATTGTTGGAAGTTGGGAAGTGCAAGTCCTCCCTTAGACTTAGGAAGCTGGAGAACTGATTGGCATGCAGGCTTGTTTGCCCAAATGAATGAATGCAAAATACCATCAAAATTATTAAAAAAGGACTTATTAATGCAAATCGGAATATGTTGAAAAAGATAAAGGAACTTGGGTAAGATAACCATTTTTCACTATTAATGCAGCCCACAAGGGACAAAGGAAGCAAAGACCATTTAGACAAGTCTAGCTTGGTTTTACCAACAAGCGGTTGAAAACTTTTGACAAATAATTTATGAAATGAATTGGTAAAAAAAACACCCAAGTATTTAAATCCACCTGAAGCTATTCTAAAGGGAAAAAGAGAATACGAGATCTTACTAGCCTCAAGGTTGACAAAAAAAAAATTAAATAAAAAAAAAATAGTTCACTTTTTTGCAGATTGATCTTGTAACCAGAGAGATGACTGAATTTATCTAGAATGTCCAGAATCACAGGCAAGCAGGAGACAGGGTTAGAAATGTACAATAAAAGATCATCGGCATAGGGAGAAAGTTTATGAACTGAACCATAACGGTTTTGAGCTATTCCCTCAAAACCGGCATGGCTACAAAGCCAAATAGCTAGAGGCTCTATTGCAAGATTAAAAAGTAAAGGAGAGAGGGGACAGCCCTGACGTGTCCCACGCTGAAGAGAAAAAAGGGGTGAATACAAGCCATTAGTACGTACTGAAGCAACCGGTGATGAGTAAAGAAGCTGAATCCAATAAATAAAGTTAGAGTTACAGTCAAAAAATTTCTCTAAAATAAAAAATGAATAAACCCATTCAACCCTGTCAAATGCCTTCTCGGCATCTAAAGACAGAATTATTTCCAATGAGTCAGATGGGAAGCCTCCTAGTATTAAAGAATGAATGTCTTCCTGGTGTAAAACCTGTGTGATCTAGACAAATTAAAGATCGTATTGCCAACTGAAGACATCAAGACTTTGAATTTTAAAATCAACATTAAGGAGTGACACCAGTCTGTAACTACCACAAGAGATGGGGTCTTAATCTTTCTTAAGAAGCAGGGAGATTGAAGCCTCACATAAAGTCGGAGGAAGATGGCCGTCCTTAAAAGAATCATTTTATAACCTGGCCAGGACAGGGATTAGTGAGGAGGAAGATGACTTATTGAACTTGGCTGGGCCAGGTGACTTACAGTACCAGATTGCATATATTTATTTGTTTTTTGTATTTCTACTTCAGTGATTGGACCACCTACACTCAAAAATAAAGGTGCTTCATGATGCCACATTTTTTGTTTAAATGGTTCCATAAAGAACCTTAAACACCTCAAGAAACTTCACAAAAGGTTCTTTGTAGTGAAAGAAGGTTCTTTAGATTATAAAAAGGTAATAAAAAGATGGTTCTTTAAAGAAGCTTTGATTAAATGGTTCTTTGTGAAACCAAAAATGGTTCTTCTATGGAATAGCTGAGAAGAACCTTTTAAAGCATCTTTATTTTTAAGAGTGTAGGCTGTTGGCAAGAGTTTCATCAATTTTCAGAAAAGTTCATGAATTAAAAAAAAATAATCAAGGCTTGTTGCAAAATTTTAGGAGCTCTCAGACATATACAATGTGGCATAGTAATCTTAAAATATAGAATTAATCCCCGTTTGATCTGATATCAGTTCACCTGTTGTCGCACTGGCCATGCAAGCTTGATGAGCCTTGTCCACTTTGTCACGGTGTTCCAAAAAAAGTTGCCTTGCTGTTGTATTTGTCATCAGAAGATCATATTCAGCCTGTAACTGCACACATTTAGTATAAAGAGAAGGGGAGGGGCAAGAGGGGCATCTAACTTGTAGAGATCATTTGCAATCAAAGACATTCTGTTTCGGTTTTTCTTAAATAAGAAACGTAAGAAATAACTTGTCCATGAATAAAAGCCTTAAAAGCTTCCCAAAGAGTAAGACTACTGATATCTGGAGTCTGATTAAGCTCAAAATATAAATTAATCTGCAAAGCAACGAAATCTTTAAAATTATCATCTGATAATCTAGAAGAGTCAAATCTCCAAGTAGGAGGTGTGAATCTGCAAGGGGGTAAATGACTCCTTTAAGTCAAGAGCATAATTTAAGCATATAAGATCACTAAAATCACTGCTCATTCTGGGTGGAATCTATCCAAGGGGGCATTCATCCGTGTTGTTTGGGTTCTTTGAGGAAATCATTGTTTTTGCAATCTTATCCAACACAAGCAACCAAAATGAGCACAGGCCTCACTGGACAGGACACTGACTTGCCTAATCTGTCAGATACTTCCTCCACTTAATATTTTCCAAGTTCAGACACCACACCTTATTAGGTTTCCTTTACTTGACCTTAAAATTCTTGGTTTCTGTTTCTGGAACTAGTTGTCGACACCACCCCTGAATGTAATGCTCGTCTAAATGAGCTGCAGCATTTTCCTGTTTGGCAAATTTGGCTGTTAATTCACTTTTGTGCTTCTCTCCACAATTTCTGCACAAAAAGGTGAGATGATGTCATCTCTTCATTTGTTTGAATGTTTTTTTTTTGATACTTCAACATCTTGCTTGTTGAGTGCTGTGTTCTCTTGAAGCTTCTTTAATCAGAGATCACCTTGGTATTTCTTTGATGCCAGACTATTTATTGGTGTCTGACCATATATAAAGCCACAATATCAACAAGCAAAGTGTTTAATTATTTAAAAATACAGTGCTCTTTCCATTTCCTTAAAAGTAGAAATCATCTTATAAGTAATTATAGGCCTGAGTTAAACACGGAACTGTTTGATGTGGTTTGGTCATTCAGTAAATTCTTCAATTACAGTGTATGGCCATAAACACATCCTGAAGGATTCTCATGTTTACTGATCTAGAAGTACGTTAGACACCTCCATTAGAGGGTGTTTCTTCTAAATAGTTTTAACAGCACTAACCACTGTCACAGGAAGTAAGCTTCACGCTTAGATGACAGAATTAACATATCTCTTTATCTCTACCAGGAATATGTGTTTTTTGCCTATTTCTTTTATGTCTGAAGGTTTAGCTATGCAAATATAACACGTTAGAAATACTGTAGTTCTCCTTTTGTTTCTCGGTTTGAATGTTTTTAAGACGCCCATTGAGAACAACGGATTCGGCTTGGAGGTAAAAGATTTTATCTTTCTTTTTTTACTGCGGTGAAAACACATTTGGTTTTTGTCAGATTTCTGACATAATCTGTTAATTCTGTAACGATCATGCATGACAAGCAGTGTGTTCCTTCAAACAAAGGGTTTTTGTGATTAATAGCATGTGTCTGATCAAATTTTAGTTCAAGAAACATTTACGGTGTCATCAGCAAGTTCTAATATATTGTAAGACAATAAGGCTAATGATACTTGGGGCAACTTTTTTTGAGCAGTGTTGCTTGGACACTTTCCCATTGAAAATGGGTAAAAATTTCTATTTGGATAATTTAGATCAGTTGTGGGCCTGTGTCTCACCTGGTTGCCCGTTGACGTCAACAGTGCTCAAAAAAGTTGCCCCGGGTATCATCAGAATAACGGTTTAAAAAATTGTCAGTTATTATAGCAATAAATGATGTATTGGAGCAATAGGCCTAATATGTTAGCTACTGTAACTGCAGTTTGAATACAGTAACAAATAATAATAAAAAAACAACAACAAAAAAAAACAATTAGAATTAGTTAGCAAATGAAAAAAAAAATTTTTTTTGGGCATACAAGGGTGAACAAAAAAAAAAAGGAAGAAGAAACAGACTGACTCATTCACAGCTGTGACTACAGAAATATCCATATTCACCCACACACAACGACAAACACTAAATGTGCTGTCAAAGTTTGTTCTGAACTCACCGGAGCCCAACATAATAATATAACTATCTTTATTTCATTAGCAGCAGACAGAATGATGGTTCATGAAAGGATTCATCTACTTCTGTTTGGTGTGTATTGTCTATGTTATATACTGAATGCTCAATTTTGTAAATGATTGTTCTTATTTATCCACAATATACGTGAAAAGTATCACTGGGGTTGTTTTTTTCTGCAGCTCTTCTTACGGGCTTCTGCATCAGCTCAAATGAAGAGCTAATAGATGTGTCTGAAGGACCAAAAACAGCAAATGAAGGATCATGTGTGACCATCCCCTGTACTTACGAAAAACAAAAGGGCAAAACGTATACACTGTTGTGGTTTCAAAATCCAAATTATGATGATGAATCAAAAATGTTTAAAGGGACTATTGTATACAGTAACACAGATGATCGTCCCCAGTCACCGGGTTACTCCAGCAGAGTGGAATACATCACTGATGCAACATCATTTACGCAGCAACAAAACCAAAAAGTCAGCATAAAATGTGATTTAAGAATCACTGATCTACAAAAGACAGACAGTGGGAACTACAGCTTTAGAATCGTTTCACCTGCAGTACCTGTAGAGAAGAGTATTAAGCACATTAGTAAAGCTGTAAATCTCACAGTTACAGGTAAGCAATGAATTACTGCTAAGATATATGTCATGATTCTTAAGGGTTGTTTTCTTAAGAAAATTGTCTCTTCATTTGAAAATTAATTCTTTCTTCATAGAAAATAAAACAGATGTTTATCAGAAAGCTAATGTTGTTTTTTTAAACAATAAAACTAACATTTTAAAAAAGCACGTAATAAATGGGGGGGGGGGGGGGGGGGTTCCCATAGATGGTACGTTCAATGTCCAACTGTCAAAACTCCCAGAATCCCTTGAGACTCAATCAAACTTCCCTTCTGTTATATTTCTAATACATTAAACTCATTCAAACTAACTTGTTAATCATGCTAGAAACTTGCTAGTCATGTTAACAACATGCTAGTAACTTGTTAATCATGGTACTCATGCTAGTAACATGCTAATAACTTGCTAGTAACATGCTAATTATGTTACAATCATGCTACCAACATGTTAATCATGCTAGAAACATGCTAACGACAGACTAGTAACATGTTAATCATGCTAGAAACGTGCTAACGACAGACTAGTAACATGTTAATCATGCTGTAAACATGTTAACAGCATGCTAATCATACTAACAACATGCTAGTAACTTTCTAATAATACTAATAACATCCTAGGAACTTGTTAATCATGCTAGCAACATGCTAATGACATGCTAATCAGGATAGTAACTTGTTATCATGCTAACAACATGCTAGTAACATTAATCATAGTAGCAACATGCTAGTAACATTTTAATCATGCTGCAAACATACTAGCAACATGCTAGTCATGTTAGAAACATGCTAATAACTTGCTGAATTGCTAGTAACATGCTAATTATGTTAGAATCATGCTACCAACATGCTAGTAACATGTTAATCATGCTATAAACATGCTAGTAACATGTTAATCGTGATAAAATCATGTTAGCAACATGCTAGTAATATGCTAATCATGCTAGAATCATGCTACATGCTAGAAACATGCAAATGATGATAACAATATACTAGTAACATGCTAATCATGCTGTAAACAAGCTAACGGCATGCTAATAATGCTAGCCACACGTTAGTGACATGCTAATCATGCTGTAAACATGCTAATGACATGCTAATAATGCTATCCACATGTTAGTGACATGCTAATCATACGAACAACATGCTACTAAGTTTCTAATCATATAGAACATCCTAGTGACTTGTTAATCATGCTAGCAACAGGCTAATGACATGCTAATCATGCTAGTAACATGTTATCGGGCTAAGAACATGCTAGTAACATGTTAATCATGCTCCAAACATACTAGCAACATGGTAGACATGCTAGAAACATGCTAGCAACTTGCTATCCATCTATCTATAGATCTATCAACCTTTAAGCTTTTAACTACTTTAAACAGATTATTTAAGACTGAAAACTGTCAAACGTATCTAGTTGTTATTGTAATAGTAAGTGTGCATGGAACGTGTAATAAGGACACCTTAAAATAAAATGTTACCTAATTTTTTTGATTAATGCTTTGATAATTATAGAAGCCTTTTTCTGCTTTGGAATAGTAAAATTAAAATGGTAATTTTAACAACTTTTTATCTCACAATCCTTTTTCTTGATTTCTGAGGGCCTTCCGCACACAGAGACGCAAAATGACACCTGTGCGTTTTTGTGTGTACAGGTAATCTGTATATTTTATGAAACAATGACACCATGTAACAGCAACAACAGCACGAACAAAAAATGAATAACTGTATTTTTATTAACTAACATTAACAGATTAATAAATAGTGTAATAATTGCATGGTTCCATGTTTGTCTTCTTGTTGCTGTGTTGGGTTCGTATACAGTGCACAAGGTTTAGTCTTCTCCATCAGATGGACAAAGCTCTGGCTTCGTGTGGAAAGGCCCTGAATTTGTATTTCACAAATTTGTCTTTTTTCTTATAATTTCAAGTTGCGAGATTAAACTTGCAATTCTGAGAGTTTACTCAAATTCTGAGAAAAGTTTGAATTATGTGATATATACTTGCAATAGTGTTTGTGTGTGTGTGTGTGGGGGGGGGGGGGATCTAACTTCGTCACAGAATAACAGAAAATAAACAACTACGGCTTTTTAACTCACAACTCTGAATTGTTTTCCTCACATTTACAAAAGTTTATTTTTATTTACAAATTGTACTTTTCTTTGCAGAACTGTGAGATTATATCTCAGAAATCTGATGTCTTTTCTCAGAATTTGAAATTGCGAGATAAGATTTTTTGGAAAACAAAATGTAAGGTTCTGGATCACCTTTTCTCACTCCATATTCCTTTCAGACAATCCTTGTAAGGTGCACATTGAATCATCTGAGCTGAAAAATCCACTCAATGAGTTAGATGAATTTACTGTTCACTGTTCCACATCTGGTTCCTGCAATTTACATCCTGAGTGGCTCGTTCATACATCAAAACAAAAGCAAGAATGGACGTCCTTATTGTCAACTGATATGATCACAGTGACTGAAGAGCAAGAAGAAGACAGAAAGATCACCAAATTGAAACTCAACGTGACATGGAAAGAAGACAACAGGATTCTGTCATGTCGACCAGCGAAGAGTGAGGACAGCTGCCAGATCAGGAATATCACTCTGTCTGTGGAACGTGAGTGTGTACATCATGTGTTTATGAACACTATATTTACTGTACACAGTCACTGACTGAGCATTATTCACAGCAGCTGTCTGCATCTCTTTTTCTTCTCTAGATGCACCTAAAGAGACAAAGGCAACAGTGAGCTCTCAAGATGTGAAGGAGGGAGATACTGTCACTCTCTCCTGCACCAGCAGAGGTCGCCCTGATGTCAGCTTCACATGGTTCAAAAAAGAGAAACTAGAAGAGTCTCAACAAATGTCTGACTGGAAACTAACCGAAGTGAAAACAGAAGACAGTGGAGAATATTACTGTGAAGCTAAAAACAAGTATGGAACAGAGAAATCAAATATCATTAAAATTGATGTGAAGTGTGAGTATAATGCTTTTTGTTAACAGATACCTTTGAAGAACCTCATTCAGATTATGAACTTCGGTGCTTCATCTGTTGAAATACTTTTATTTGACTAAAAAATGCATTTCTTGTGCCTGTGCATTGCATTTGTCAGATGGTCCACAAGGTGTGACAGTGCAACCTCTTTTCAACATTAATGATCTTCAAGAGGGAGACAAACTGACACTGAAGTGTTCAGTCCAGAAAGGTAACCCCGCAGTCTATCGGTTTACATGGTACAAAGATTCCCAATCCCACAGAGAAACCAGCGAGACATTAACCATCAGTAAAGTTTCTGCAGAACACAAAGGATTTTACCAATGCCAGGCTGATAATAAGATAAAAACAGCAACATCAAATAAACTCGAAGTATTTGTAAAGTGTAAGTATTACATTATTTGCAACACTTTTTATTTGTACCGTCAACAAAGAAATAACATGCTTATGGTAATGTTTTTAATGAAATATCTTTTAGAGTTTGATTTTATATTTAGCATAAATCATAAAGTTAAAAGTTAACATTACTAATTTTCATTTAGAAAACTCCTGCAAACTAAACTAATTTAAATGGAAATTAGCAAAAGCATGTTAGAGGATGAATCTCTTCACAATTAAAAATGTAATTATTAGTTAAAATTATATATTCCTACAAAAACCTCCATTAATATTTTATTATATTGTACTAATTGTGTGACTATACTCTAAATTTTTGTTATGTTTTCACAGATTCACCAAGAAACATTAAAATCGAGGGCGCAACCTCTGTAAAAGTGGACACTACACTGACTTTGACGTGCTCAGCTGATGCTAACCCTAGGCAATGCAGGTACACATGGAAGCACACACCTGGACTGTCTTCTTTCCCATTATCACTGGGAACTGGACAACAGTTAAACATTGAGAAAGTGACCATTCAACATGCAGGGCAGTACACATGTGATGTAACCAATGACATAGGTACAAGATCACACACCATTCAACTTGATGTGCTTTGTAAGTCTGTTTTGCTCTAAAATCTATATCTTAACTAATCAAAGTTAATAATTTCACAAACAGCCGAACCATTTTGTCACTTTTTCTTTTAAACTCTGCAGATCCTCCATCTAATCTCAATTTGACCATGAAACGGGAAGTGAAAGAGTTTGAAGTGATCTCCATTATCTGCATTGTTCAAAGCTTTCCTGTGTCACACCTCACAGTGACAGGACCTCAGGGGGATCTGAGAAATATTCAGGACAGTCGAAGTAACAGCACTGGATCTGCAAACAAGTTGAGTTTCTATTTGAATGTCACCGAGTCAGATGCAGGAATGTACAAATGCAAAGCGGAAAATAGTGAAGGAACACCAGAGATTCAAGAAAAACTAACTGTGTTGTGTAAGTAATAACGACAAATTTGTAATCATTTAAAAGATGTTTCAAGCTATTTTGAAGGACATGAGATGCTTTAATTTTACTTGAAAGTGGCCAAACTGATCAACAGGACTTTGAGCATTACTTCACCTAAACATTTTCCCCCGGTTTCACAGACAAGGCTTAAGCCTAGTCCTAGACTAAAATGTAAATCTGAGTTGTTTCAACTAAATTGCACTGATTGATCCTAAAATATATTAGTGCCTTTGTTTTGTCTCAAGATGCACACCAGCAATGTTTTTATTCTAATCACATTTATGAAAATTGCTTAAATGTCCTAATTGAACTTACTGCATGGCCTAATCTTGGCTTAGTCTAAACCCTATATATTATGTTTATACAGATGCACCCAAAAATGTGACTGCAAGTACTACAGGAGAACAAAAAATTGGGAGTAAGCTGACCCTTACATGTGCGGCTCGCGCCAATCCTACTCCGTCCTCATATGAGTGGAAGAAACACTTCAATGGAGTGAAAAATACAGTCGGACATAAACAGGAACTACACTTTAATTCTCTTAAAATCTCAGACTCTGGTCGGTATATCTGTATTGCTCAAAATGCCATTGGAATAACAAAATCTCCATCAGTAGAGATCAAGGTGAAATGTGAGTATTCTCAACAAACTTAAGCTTTTAAAGACAAAAATGCTTTATTTTTGAAATTTGACTTTCTGATTAATCTAAGATTGTCCAAAGTTTTTTTTTTTTTGTTGATTAGGTTAAAGTGCTTTCCATCTACCAAATGTTATAAATATTCATGTCCTGTTGCCTGCTTTCTTTAGATGCTCCAAACATAAGTATTGTTCATAACATGACAACTTTAACTTGGGAGTTTCCAGTCCATCTGACCTGCAGTGCAGATGCATATCCTCCTGCCAAAGTTTACAAATGGTACAAACAGGGGGACAACATGACCATACTGTCAGACAAGCAGAACTTCACTGTTCAGCCACAGAAACCAGGAATGTATTACTGTACAGCAGATAATGAAATCGGACAATCACGATCTGAACACATCATGTTATTTATCAGCAGTGAGTATCAACAAAAATAAAAATCTACTCATTTATCCAGACTTTAGATGTAGCCATTTTTCTACAACTGCCTATTTGGACTAACCATGATGACCAAGCAATTTATTTCCCTAATATTTTAATTATACCTTTCAGAGTGATATATTTCCATGAAACCATAATGAACATATAAAAATACCACAGTATGTTTTAAGATATTTAAAGCAATGCCACCGCCAGTTATTTTACTTTGAAATCTGTGATTCCACACACTGCCAATTTACACAATATTTCAACACACTGGGTTGCCAGTTGATAGAAAACACAGCAAATTGTAGCCATGGAAGCCAGCAACGGGGTCAGAGATTGCTGATAAAAATGCCTTGTCATCCATCTAAAAAGCGTTAAAACACTCAGAAATCAACTTACAGGGCAAGACTCGTTCCTGTTGCACACCCTCAATCTGGCAACCGACATGAGCATTAAGTCTAAAGAGGAGGGGGCAGAAGAAATACCTTTTCCAATATTTTAAATTTGGACTGTAATACCTATATGTGACCCTGGATCACAAAACCAGTCATAAGGTTCAATTTTACAAAACTGAGATATATACATCATATGAAAGCTCAATAAATAAGCTTTCTAGTTTCTATTGATGTACAGTTTGTTAGAATAGGACAATATTTGGCCGAGATACATCTATTTGAAAATCTGGAATCTGAGGGTGCAAAAAAATCAAAATACTGAGAAAATCACCTTTAAAGTTGTCCAAATTAAGTTCTTAACAATGCATATTACTAATCAAAAATTACATTTTGATAGGTTTACAGTAGGAATTTTACAAAAAATCTTAATGTAACATGATCTCTACTTAATTTCCTAATGATTTTTGACTTAAAAGAAAAATCAATAATTTTGACCCATACAATGTATTTTTGGCTATTGCTACAAATATACCCCAGCGACTTAAGACTGGTTTTGTGGTCCAGGGTCACATATATAAACCGATAGCTGTCAATATTACATACTGTCCCTTTTTTTTTTTAAAAGGCTAAATGCACGATTAAAGCCAAATGCGTCAACATTTTGTATTTTTTAAGAGGTTAACTGGGTTAATTCATGAATGTAGGATGGATTACGTTATGCAGGGTTGAGTTTTAAAAACAATGTCTCTCTTAATTTAGATAACTCTCTTAAGGTGTTTTACCAGATCATCTTACCCATCATTCTCCTGTTGATTCTTATTCTTGTGGCCATCTTTCTGATACGCAGGTGCATACCTCTTTCCTTTTCTAAATGTTAATTTAAATGAAAAATATCACTAAATAAGCTTGTAGCATTTATTTGTTTATCTGCATGTTAGTAGTTTTAGGTTGTCAAGTTATACCAATGAATGTGCTTGTTATTTTACAGGACTATTATCAAGGCAAGAACAGATCAGCAACGTGGAGCAAATAATCTGTCACGCTTTTTTCCAGCATTCCTGTCACGATCTTCTACAGTGTCAAACTTGCTTTTATTGGTTATTTTACTTCTGTTTGTTTTGCAACTGAGCTGCTTACAGTATAATAATATTGAAATCACCTTAATATGCATTTTTAGACAATGAAATACTTCTGGTTGCTTAATAAGAGATAAACCCTGTGTTGTTTGGAATATTTAATCACTTAGGGATCACGTAATAATACCCAGGACAATCTGTCAGTGGAAGGCATTTCTGATCCTGGTTATGGAAGGGTTAATCAATCACGTCCGACACCCCATTCCCAAGATCCAACACGAGCACAGGACCTTGACCCAAGGTAATAGCGGCACAACTGATGGAGACATCCACTATTTGAAATGAAATTAATTTATCTTTTTTTCTCTTAAGGCCGAAATCTAATATCCACACGGTGTATGCTGCTATTAAACTGCCACAAATGAAACAGGTGAGAGAATGTTGTTCTTGTTGGTCATTGAAACATTGTCGTCACAAACAAATTACATTTTTACACTTAGCAAGATTTTTTCTTACAGGAAAAAAAGTCCCCAAAACAAAGCAAAACTGGATATATGGACAATGACGCAGCTACGTCTACCCTAAACTATGTCACTCTTGATTTCAAGGGACGAAATAAGCCAGAAAAAAGGTAAAGCAGATCAGGAAAATCAGAAGTATTATCTGTTATAACATATATAATGGCATCAGGAAAAAAAATAGGCTATAGTTTCCATGATCATTTAAATATATGACAAATGCACTAATGATGCTTTTGAATGTATGATTTTGATTTTTAGAGTACCTGAAGGTTCAGCAGTCTACGCTGTGGTGTCAAAAAATAAGCAGACAACGGTAAGGCTTTAGAATGTGTCAGACTATTAAAAGTTAAACTGTAGTTTGTGTCCCTCTAGCGTTTGAAAAATAAAACCGCATGCACCACTCGGAGAAATGTGGTTGTAGGCTACTCATTTTTGCACACATGGCAATCTAAAAACACGACTTCTCAGCGGGAAATCCTTATTAATAGTTTAATACATTTGTTTTTTTAATTAATGACGTTTACAAGCGGTCAAATCTTAATCTCTGAGAATCAAAATACAGGCTCAAGAGGTAAACATTCTGGTAAAGTTGACTATTAGGCCTCATATAGTTTAAGGTGAGACACTGCAGGTGAATAGGGTTAAAAAAAAAAACTAGTTATGAACTGATTCCATTGATAATTGAAAAAAAAAATGTATTACAAGTTTTCTAAAATGTCAAAGGCATTATTTAATGAAATATGCTCTAATTTGCATACATTTCTAAGACAAAAATCTAAACACTGGATAAAGGCTGTTTCCAAATTCTTGTTCATTTTTATTTTTTATTTTTGACATAGCCTATTAGAGTCAAGAGTTTTTACAGAGGGGTTTTCTCATTATGTCATTCCATAATTCAGATAAAAATTTACAACAGACAGGAAACTATATTTTTTACCATTTTTTTTTTTTGAGGAATAAAATGTTGTATAAAATCAAGCTAATTATATTTGAACAAATCTCTCTGTAAAAACATTCAGGATATAGGCAGGAATAAAAATGTAAAGTTTGGTGTGTGTAAGTGTTAGGCTACTGAAGTGGAGATTTATGGCTCAGTAGGCCTATAGGACAAAAAACTAATTTTGAGAAAACGGCCTTTAAAAATATGTATTGTAATTGAAATCTATTGACACAAATAGATAAAGTGCTATAAAATAAACACTTAACAGTGTCTTTTGGATGTTTTCTTTCCACTAGTCTAATAAAAACACTTTATGAAAAACCAAATAGCCCAAAATCTCAAATTTGACAGGGGCATGAAAAAACGGCATTTTTGCCTTAAGTGTCTCCACTTAGGACATTTAAAAAGAAGACGTTAATTGTTAATTTGTTGACATATTGTGTTTAGAATTTAAGCGTTCCGTCCTTGAAAATAAAATCCAGCATAGCACGAACAATGAACCCATAATGACCCGTTTAAGTAGTTAAAGTTATAACAAACACACGCTATCTATTGTTTAAACAAAATATCTTACCTAATGAATAGCTACGAAAGCCATCTCTAGTCTTAAATCTCGGGAGTTGTCCTCATCACCAGAAAACACGTTTGTCTGAGATTTGTCAGGGATTCGCCAGAGCTACTTCTCTCTGTTTACGGATATGACGAGACACGCACAGGTGAATTGCGTAGGCCTAGTATACAAATTCCCGCAAAATCCGTCCTGACAGGTCTAAAATGTAAAATACTTATGATATGCTTACTGTGGTAATTTAGGACAAGACAAAAATCCGTTTTGGAAGATGTACCGCCTCATCATTTAAATAATAATAAAAAAGTTTACATAATTATATTTTATTCAGAATAGTTGTAGTATTCTGTTACGTCCACACCAAGCCGCAACCTTCCGCTCTCTCTAACCAACACGAAAGTAGACTGCAATTCATCGACTGACCGCTAGAGACTCGCTGCAAAGGGAGTCCCCCACTGATAGATCAGTGGAGTCCCTGTTAAAATGCCCATCTTTACAGCAGAAAAAAAAATGTTTACAGCCTGGTGTAAAAAAAGTGGTTTTGGTTTATATGGCTAGTTTTGCCCTTCATGTCAACTGTGAGGGGGGTAAATTTTAAACTTATCCGTTTAAGTTATATTAAGCCTTAAAGTTCTGCATAATTAAGGGTGTGGCCACTAGAGTGACAGGGGGATTGCCGCTGCTGTCACCACTGTCGCGCTAGGCGGGCGTGGTTTCAGCAACCAGCTCAACCCACGTCCTGCCTCTTTGCCCATTTTCGATTACCCGGGAGTGACGCGCGATGACGCGAATCCAAGATGGCGACGGCCTAATCCCACCCACTATGAGTTTAAAAATCGTTCTTCAGAAACCTACAGGTGACGTCACGGACACTACATCCATATTTTTTTCCAGTCTATGGTCTACACACCAAACAGCAACCTCCCGCTCTCTCTATTGAAACCAACACGGAAGTAATCAGACTGCAATTCATTGACTGACCGCTAGATACTGGCTGCAAAATGGAGTCAATCCCATGTTAAAATTCCCATTTTTACAGCAGAAAAAAAAATGTTTACAGCCTGTTGCAAAAAGTGGTTTTGGTCTATATAGCTAGTTTTGCCCTTCATGTCAACTGTGAGGGGGTGAATTTTTTTTTATAACTCATCCGTTTAAGTTAAATTAAGCCTTAAAGTTCTGCATAATTAAGGGCGTGGCCACTTGAGTGACAGGGGGATTGCCGCTGCTGTCACCACTGTTGAGCTTGGCGGGTGTGGTTTCACCAACCATCTCCACCCACGTCCTGCCTCTTTGTCCATTTTCGGTTATCCGGGAATGACGTGCAGTGACACGATTCCAAGATGGTGACGGCCGACTCCCGCCCACCATAAGCTTCAAAAATGCTCTACAGTCTATGGTCTACACAAACAGCTGCTAACAATTAAGGATAAACCAGAAACTGTATGGAGCACTTTGTTTATACAACACTATAACCCCTTAACTGTCACCGTCCCACCTGTGGGACGCTTGGCGCTCTTTTTTCCGTTGTCCTTTTTCTCTATCAAATGTTTTAGTAACCATCATAAATTATATATCACTTGAAAGGTTAGAATCTCAAGAATCATCCTGTGAAAACCATTTTGAAATCGGACATTGCTTTACCATGGAAATGGTACTTTAAAATCGTTTTTCGGTCTCCTCCCCCTTAGCGGTGTCATATTACAAAATGCATTACGGTCTTTTAGAATCACAACTTTTTACATTCTTGACAAAAAACATATCATTGGAAAGGTCTGAGTCTCAGGATTGCATATTTGGTGGTCATTTTGTGATAGAACGAAAATTCTCTGAAAAATTTAGACTTTTGTGACAGAAAAAATGCATAAAAAATAAATATGGCATTTGGATGGCACCCGGTGGCTGTTTGTGGTATAACGCCCTAAACAAACTTTCACAGGAACCTTAATTTTTATCATATCAACTTCAAATTTGGAACATAACTTATTTAGATGTGAGGCTTCAATTTGATATCAAATTTAGGATAAAACCTGTTATGTAAAATATGTATTTTATATAAAATATAATAAAAATTGTACAGTGCATTTTATTTACAGTAAATTTAAACTTCTATAATTTGTTGATACTTTATTTTTTGAAAAAATTCCACTTCTGCAATAATCTGCTGATTGTCTTCTTTAAAAAGAGACCAACCTTAGATCTGTATTCCAAAGTGTTCATGAATTACAACAATTGAAGTTTGGATAGTACACGTTCATGCCTATTTTAAAAAATTGGGGTGACAGTTAATTAAGAACATTTGTTTAATCATTTCTTCCTCATCCTAGAATTCCCAATCAGACCATCACGATTATGAAAATGTATCTTCTGCAACTGTGCCAAAAGTTCCATTCACAAATACGGACTGGGAATCTGATACCAGCGAAGAAGATGAAGTGAATTACACCACTGTGTCTTGTTCTGCCAAGCCTGCTGCACCCAAACCTAACCAGAAGAGCCGCCTTAGCAGTTCAAGCTCAGATGAGGACAGAACTGCATATTCAGACATAAAAACATAAACTTTTCCAATTTAAGTATTAAAACCAATTAGTATATTCTTAATCTATATTATAGCTATAATAGTTTGAAAAATAATGTTATTTGAAAGAGTAAAACATATATAAATTATATTTATATTATATTCTACTCTTTTACTTTTTTATTTTTGCAATTAGTATTAGTGTTGAATTAATATAATACTGATAAATATATATGTTTTTAAGAATGCTATTTCATTATGTATTAATATTTGTGTGATGGCAAATTGACAAAAATGGTGTGAACATTTTGTTTTTCTACATTGTGTGAAATGCAACAATATAGCTTTGTATTATTATTAAACATTTGTATTTGTCACTGTAAAGCACTTACTTGGAATTTACTGAATTGCTGAACTAACAAGCTGAGAGCAGTCGACTGGTTGCATAAAACTGTGAATTTAAAAAAAGAACATCTCCCAGACTCAGTGATTTCAGGAAGGAATTATGTCACAAGTTTGTTATAATGTGAGAAGCAAATAATTGTTCAAAAATAAAATAATTGAATATGAAACTTTAATTAGACATAATAATATGAATGAATCATATATAATAGTCAGGTACAAAAGTAGTAGAGAATGTTTAACAATCAGAATAATTTGTAATTCACAATGATACTTCAGAGCAGTTGTTTGCTCAACCAACCCGCCCAAAGGATCTGGAAGTCCAAAGATTAATGCATATAGTATAAAAGTATGTTAAGTATTGTGTTAGAGATAATATTTACATAATATAGCATGACACATGTTTTATTATTGTTAATGAAGTCTGACACTGATAATCTTTTTAAAAACATTATGTAATGTGTAGCATTTTCATCAGATATTTCCATACAAGTTGTCTTCCTCCACGTTGATGTAATCAGCGTCATAATCATAACCCTTATGGAATATATCAAGAAAAAATAGAGCCAGTAATTTTAGTAAGGATTTGATTCTATTTTCACAGTGTAACACAGTAATAGCAGAAATAAATAATATACTCACTGAGTGGGATTTTGGATCACTGAGGTGCATGGGGGGGGGGGGGGGGGGGGGGCATACAAAACAAATGGTGTTATTTCATTTAAATACCAAATATATCTTTCCTTTTGAAAAAAAAAAAAGGTTCAAATGTGGTTCAAAAGTGCTGTACCTCTTTGGCGATGGCATTCGAGGTTTAGAGAAAGGATTTTTTTCTGGTGTACTTGTACCTTTTGACCTGGGAACAGATATTATGTTTAAGAATACAAAGCTAATGTGGTGAGTTTGAATGTTTTTAACCTTCTGTTTAATTTCTACTTTAATTCCTATTTTATTTGATCTACAGTTAAATGCTTTTAATAGCTGACAGCTCCACATCCAAATTATTTCACCATGTTGACTAAAAGTGATTTCGCAAAGTGTACACAAACAGCTGCTAACAAAGCAGAGTTATCTTAACATACATTAAATAACTTTTAAACGAAGGTACAGATATTTAAAGATCATCTAAGTATCAAAGCAAATGCATGAAAAACACAGTGTAACTAGATAAACATTGCTTGCTTTGTATCATCCAATGAGCATCTACATGCCCAAATATGGTGATTTAGCAACTTATTTTGCATTCTTCTCAGAATATCTAATTAGCCTTCGCTGAAGTGTGAAGTTATAAACAGATACGCTATAATTGCGGAAATAGACAGAAACACATGTCTTAGAATATCATCTTCTTCAGAAACACAAGTCTTAGAATATTATCTTGTTACTTCATTTACAATAAATGTATGTACAATTTCGAAACGCCTAGTCTAAAGAAACATATAAAAAGAGTTACCTTTGTCGCCTCTTGTATATGATGGCTCCAGCAAGTATACAAGCCAGAAAGAACACAAGTAAGGGTGTTAGGATGTAAAGACCAATAGACTTTGGTCCAATGATCACTGGGTCTGCCTCATAATGGAAAAGGGCTAAAAATGTAAATATGTTATTTTTTAGGACACCACTAAAGACAATGGCCTAAGCTAAAAAAAAAAAAAACTAAAAGAAAAAAAGGCTAACACAGCACATATGCTTCTTTTCTAGATTTTAATTCACAAGATTTAGAGGGCAAGACAATCCACCATATGAATGATGAGACATGGATATGACAAAATGCTAATAAAATTACTCACTTTGCACATTTAAGACAATAAATGCCATAATGTCTCTTCTGGAAAATTTTGCAGTACATAACAGTTTCTTCCCATGGTCTTCTTTTGCACCCAGAAAGGTTATGTTGGAATAGGTAAACTGATCTAAACCAGAAAGTGGTTTGTTCCACTCTGTGACCTGCATGTTCTCATAGTTCCATGTGATGGTTGGATTCTCATTCTGGCAGGAATGGTAGACGCTACAAATGAAGTTCTTTGCAACGCCCTCTGTGACATCTGCCAGCTCAGGCTCAATCGTTATGTTGTGATGAACACCTGAAATTGAACTGAAATCTTGTAATAGGTCCAACTGTGGCATCTTAAGTGAACTTATAGTTCAAATTTCAAATTTGTGTTTACTCACATTCTGCACTTTTGACTTGTGTAGCTGTCACTGTTATGCCACCATGATGTGTTACTGAACAATTAATAGTCAAGTGTTCTGCCTTTACGACACCTGTGCGTGTCAGAGTGATTTTCCACAGGCCGTCTTTAATATCCTCATTGTCTATTTGATCAGTTCCTTCTATACCATTCAGAGTAATGGTTGGTTTGCTGTATGGACACGAGTGGAAAGTTGAACATGCTGCTGTGATGGTGTCACCCGTCTTTTCACCTCCATACATTTTGATGCTGGGCTGCTGTGGACTTGCTACAAACAGCAGAAATGTCACATTTGGGCAACACACTTTCATAACTTGATCACAAGTCAAAGAAAGAAAAAAGTATTTACGTACATTTGACAAGGATTGTAGAAGTGACTTCATAAAATGCATAGGTACGCCATCGAACATTTTCAGGGTCAATCCATGCATATATTTTCTCTCCATGGTGAGACTGTTGCAGGTTTTTAATCAACAGACTGCAAACCCCACTTGATGGGTCACCATATAAATCAGTTTTCCATTTGAACTTCTCAATGACATTGTCTGCATGCAAAGGATCGTAAACTAAGGGATAACCACTAGAGACCCACTGGTACCACACAACTCTACTTGGGTTTTCGGGTGGGTATGATGTGTAGGTAAAAGAACATGGTATAACCAGACAGGAACCTTTGAGGCCGTGAATTTCTTTTGGTATTCTCACTTCCCATCCCTAGGCTTCATACAGCAGAACACCTGTGGGTGAGTCATTAATGGTTGTGTTTTCATTTAGACAGGGAATTTTAGCATTTAATTTGCCTCATATTGTTTTTTGTTAGTGTAGCACACTGTAACAGTAGTGTCAATAGTAGATTATATGATGGCTTATTAGTGCCACGTTGACAAATAAACAAAAGTAAGATCGCAAGAATAAAGTCAAAATGTTTTGAGAATAAAGTCGAAATCATGAGAACTAAATCATAGCAACTAAAGGTATTTATATAATTTGAGAGTATTGCCTGTGCACACAAATGGTCCAGATTGGGAGCTCCAGGAGAAGTTGCAAGGCCACCTAGAATTTATTTGAGTATAGGTGAGCTTATTAGCAGAAATCATACCATGTGTTATACTGGCAGGGACAGTGCATGGAAATAATATTTAACATTTTTTATTGCATTCGTTAGACCTATTTGTAGTGTGCCAGCCCCCCAGTAATAGCAATAAGCTTTGTGCTTTTGGTATTTATAATATAGGTAAAACTTTCAAAATCTGTCAGTTTTATAGCGAAATACAAACAATGTGTCTTGCAATAATGTATTTTTCATGCTCTTTAATGTGGCGGGACAGATCGCTGTATTTATGTGAATCACTTTTCATTTAGATTATAATGCAATATTTGTTTCATTAAATTACTGTTTTCTTTGTGAAAATTCCACCACCTACTAAGTCTATGGCGTCCAATTGTTCATTACTCACATGTATTTAATAGAAAACAATACACAATCCAACTCCTTAACATTAGTTCTTTTCTGAGGCATATAAGTGACTATTCACAAGCTATTTTATTTACTGTATAATACAGTAATGATTGGAAATAAAATTTAATGTCTTCAAATCCATTCATTATTTGTAGCGTGCCAGCTACCCAGTAATCACAATAATGTTGTGCTTTGTTGCTTTTAATAACACAGCTCACCTTCCAAATTCTGTCAGTTTTATCACGACATACACATAATTGTGTTTTTCCTCATGATATAAACGTGAAGGAACATCAGAAGGAATTAAAAAAAGACAGAATAGCCTAATTTAATGAAACAAACTCACTGTCTCACTGTAATCGGAAATTACTAATTCACATGCTGCTTAAACTAAGGCAAATACAGTGATCTGTCAAACCACATTAAAGAGCGTGAAAAATACATTATTGTTATAGACATACTGTTCGTATTTTGCTATAAAACTGACCGATTTTGAAACCTGAGACTTTGAAATATCTCCCAGTGCTCCCAATCCAGGCCATTTGCATGCACAAAAGGCTGGAATATACTCTCAAAATATTATAACATTAATTTTGTAATTGCTACGAAATAATTCTTGTAATTTTGTCTTTATTTTGGAAATATTTTGAGTTTATTCTCGACACATTTCAACTTTATTTTTATTATTTTGTCTTTATTGTCTAAATAATTCGACTTAATTCTTGTCATTTTCAACTTTATTCTCGAAATATATTTTGACTTTATTCTCGAAATATTTCAACTTCATTCTCGTAATTTCAACTTTATTCTCAAAATATATTTTGACTTTATTCTCATAATATTTAGACTTTATTCTCGTAATTTCGACTTTAATCTCGTTATTTTAGATTTTTTTTACTTGCCACAATGTGATTCTATATTGTACAGACAAACAACTTTTATCTTTTAAATCAAAATCTTAATAAAAGTCTATGAAATATTGTTTTTGACAGTACTTGTCAATTACAGAGCATTTATTTGTCCATCTTATATCTTGATCTGTAGTCCGCATGAAATGCAACATTGTACATTGTAACAGCCAATGCTTCTGTGCACTGGCTTTTTATCAAAATGTTGATTAAACTGAGAATATTTGCATCTATTTTATAGCTTCATACTATTTTTTCTCAGAATAAAACATACACCTTGTGAGCATAATGCAGACGGTAGGCTGCATATAAACATTTATTGTGATAGAAAATCCAATGCCTAAAAGAGAAAAACAGACACTGTACCTTGGAAAAGTAAATGAAGTAGAAGTGGTGCTTTCATGTTCCTGGAATAATACACAAACAAAAAACAATACAAAATGTCAATATAATAGGTGAATTTCCAGCTCTGCCTAACAGTTTATCAGTCAAATTGTAGACTTTCACAATAATTATTATTTTTTCTCCCTTTGGTCTTCTTCTAAAGCACTTTAATGTAACAATTTTATTTGTCATTCTTACTCAGTGGTCTTCTGTAGAGGAATGGATAAGAACCTTTCACCAAGAAGAGAAAAAAAGAGAAGTGAGAGAAAGAAGCATATTTTTATGAAAGTGATTTTCACGCCCACCAGGGTGAAAAATATCTTCTTGGTCTTGTCAGGGCTCATAAATGCGCTTGTGTTGTGTTACCACAGTCAAAAATAGTATTTCCTGACAAGAATGCCACCATTTGTGAGTCTCACAAAAAACAAGGTACAAAACGCCAAACTGAACTTAACATGTAACACAGCTAGTTATTAAATCTGAATTTGTTATTGTGCCCAATTAGGATTATATATTTTTCCTTTCACAATCATTTTTGCGAAGATGATTATTTCTGAGAATTCGGTTTAATCACAGTCTGTTAATTCAGTAGCAATACATTTTCAAATGCTAAACTGTATGGAAGCTGCTAAATCATATAAGGACTAAGTAAGCAGGAGAGGGCTTATTTTGACAAACTAAGTTAATAAGTGGTAAATATACCTACAAGCAGAATTACCTTAATATTTCACCTGCCTGACCAGAAATGATAAGAACAAACAATAAAATGTCAAGATTCTTGCCCTGGAAATTCTGGTTTAGTTTAGCCAACCACAAACTCATTTTGTTCCTCAGACAGTTTTTTGCACTCTTATCCTTGATTTGTTATAACGTTTTGCAGTCTGTAGTACTCCAAATGTTTGTACAGCTCAAAACATGACAATGACTGACCATTTTCAGCTGCAATAATTAGCAAAATATGCTAATTTTGTTTAGTTCAGTGGCATTGTTTACGTTCAGTGCTGTCAATATGGCAGATGCATCGTGAAAACACTCAGTGAATATAGAAAAGTCATCAGTAAGTGGTGCAAATGTCACCCCTCCATTTCTACTCCTATCAATGACTTCCTGCAGAATTTGTACTGCCATTTTCAGCAAGGACGCTAAAGACCGCAGCCTCTAGTTAGCATCAGTCGCTAGTGTGCCTTTTGAGATAAGGGGGATGAGGTTTAACAGCTCCTACCAGCTAGCCTCCATTACACATAGAAGCTAGAATGTGTGATGCTGTGAATTTTATTACTCTTTTTTTTCCTCTGGTCAATGTGCAAAGACAACTGTAAAAGATTTGTCAAATGTTTTCCCCCAAACACTGTGGTGCTGTTAAAATCATGGCCTTACACAACCACAACGACTCAACCAGTGACTGAGAAGAGTAACATTAAATGGTAACTGGGGGAAAAAAACACTTCATAGTTATTTGCAACATGTAATTGAATTAGGAAATGTATGAAAACAATGTACAAAAATGTAATAATGAAAACAATATTATTTTTAGGAATAAAATACTGAATTTTCTTTCAGCATTGTGTACAAAAAGACACAAAAAGATTACAAACATATATACTGTGTATTTTAATATAAAAAGATTCTATTGATTTTATAGGCATGCACAACATTAAAACATTATGCGCTATTACTTTTGAAAATTACAACGTACTATATATACAATATATATGCTATAAATTCAGTAAGGTCAAACAGACTTTGTTGGGTTTAAAATATTTTTTGGTAAATATTTAATTTCATGTAATGTTTTCTAACATTTGTCAAAACAATATCAAATTGCAGTTTTAATGCAGCTTTAAAGGGCTCTACACAATGCCAGCCAAGGGATAAGTGTCTTATAGCCAATGTTTTCCTCAAAAATCTTAATTTCTTTTTGACTGAAGAGAGAAAGAGATGAACATCTTGGATGACATGGGGGTGAGTAAATTATTAGGAAATTTTTATTCTCAAAGGTAAAAAGTATAAAGTCTTGAGTTGACTTTATACTTATTGATGTTTTGATTCTGGAGTTCAAAAAAATGGTCTCTGGTTTTCACAGTGAGTTTCTCACTAATCTTTTCTTTCAGGTCGTTTGAGCAAGGAAGAAACTGAATGTAAGGTACAAGAAGCCAACCAAGAACACTTCAGAGTCCCTGGCCTTTAACATGAAAAGCACTGTGGAGTATGACAAGCTGAAGGACAAGATCAGTGCAGAGGACAAAAAAAACTATTGACAAATGCAATAACGTTAAAGAAAAAAATCAACGCAAAATTTAATTTATGGCTTCTTATCAACTCACATCGATTAGGTGTGCCAGATGAGACCAACTTATAGCTTGTGACCAAAGCAATATGGCACATGAAGCAACATTAGCATATTAACTTATCTTAGCATCATGTTTCCAAATCTGTAATTCTGTCGGTAAGCTATTATTTAATAGTTACAAGGTTAGTCATGCTATAATTAAAAACAGAAAGTGTTGTAATTATCTGTTGTGAGAAACAGGTGTTGCAAGCAGAGGTGAGGCCTTGTAACTGTCAGTTAGCCGTTATACTCGTTATTCACAATTATTCCACAGGGAATTTTTTTTTTTCCACAGGGTTTTTTTACACCTCTGCTTTACAGTTAATTCATTCAGAGTTTATAAAGCATATTATTTCCTTAATATCTTGTCTCATGTTTTCTCATGTTTCATCTCATGATGTCTCATAACTAGAAGGAATGTAAAGGTCTGTTGGAAGTTTTCAGAACATTTAAGAAAGGCCTACTTTATATGCAATGCTCTTATCTCTGCAATTGAATGCATTTATGGAAAAAGAAATATAATTAGAAAATCAGTTTGTTTTCAGAAAGGCAGGTGATATCCCTTTGTTTTTGTTTGGCTGACCCACCTATTACAGTTAGTGGCTTGAGGAAAAGAATAATAAGAATAAAAACATTCCTGAGCTCCTCCTAACTGCATGGAACACCTGTATGGATTGCGAAATTTAACAGATACTCAAGTGAATATAAAGCAGGAGAAAGACCTAATGGGAACGACAGCAACACATTAAGTGCTTGTGTACAACATGATCTGGATCATTAGTTTCTTGGCTTTGGTGGCTTCCACTCTGGGTGAGTTTTTGCATATACATACATAATTATACACACACATATACATACATACACACACACACACACACACACACACACACACACACACACACACACACACACACACACACACACACACACACACACACACACACAGACAGACAGTATACACCGATCAGGCATTATATTATGACCACTGACAGGTAAAGTGAATAACACTGATTATCTCTTCATCATGGCACCTGTTTGTGAGTGGGATATATTAGGCAGCAAGTGAACAGTTAGGAGCAGGAAAAACGGGAAAGCATAAAGATTTGAGCAAGTTTTAGCAAGTCCAGCCAGTAATGTCTTATAAAACAAGAATACCATTCCTCTATCGTTCATGTGATTTTAAGCAATTTGTTCTAATATAGAGAGCTGAGGTTCCGAATTTAATTCTTGAATATACAAGTTTTGTATATTCAAGAATTAAATTCGGAACCTCAGCTCTCTATATTAGAACAAATTGCTTAAAATCACATGAACGATAGAGGAATGGTATTCTTGTTTTATAATTAAATACAATAAAACTTGTATAACTAATTTCTAATTTGAACATATTTAAAAAAAATGTTTTTGTGGAAGATTATATTTTATTTAAAATTTTATGTAAGTTTTTTTTTTTAACATACATAATTCTTTTATCTGCCAGTTTTTAAACCCCATGTAATTTCTTCCAAGTATAAAATAATTATTGGCCCATATTGGTGAGAAGGGAGAGATGGATATTGTCTCCTCCAAAAAGAAATGGATCTCATGCCAAACTGATAAGGTGTTTCTAAGAAATAGATTAAAGGTGGACTTCAAGATCTCGCCTCGTGGATGTAAGAATTATGCTCAAGTTTATAATGATTCAAATAATAAATCGTATCGAAAGATTCATGAAAATCGATTTAGAATTAATAGTTTATGTTTCTTGACTATTCGTCCACCGAATCGGTCAAATCAATATACCTTATCAATTCCGAAGTTTATATTACGCTCATGGTCAGGAGCATAAATGAACAGAATTATTGCTTTAGGAAATTAAAGCTAGGTAGCTTGATCTGGGCAAAGATAAAACTTTGTGAACATAAAAGTCAAGACAACTTCTTACAATGAAACAATGATTTATTGAACTACTCTAGGATACAAAATCTAAGCTACTAACACATAAACGCACATACACACACATTCACACGCGCACTCATACAGTTTCAGAAATAGTAAGTTATGGATTTTAAGAACCCCAAGATTGTTCTAGTACTGCTACTAGCTCTCAAATCGCAACCTTAGAAAACCACAAAAGCAGAGATCTAACTTAAATGATATCGCACCAGATTCAACAAGAATGGGAGACTATGTTTACTTGCGCTCGTGCCGAATTCCGGTATCAGCGAATTCTGGCCAGGGGTTCGGCCAGAGGTGACAAGACCCTTTGTTTTTATGAGTCTCTCAGCACAAATCACACGTTGTTCCCCTGATAGGATTATCTTTATTGCTGCTTTGTTTCCTGGGGTGATCAGTGATCAGCAGATGAAATTTGGCGCAAACAGAGCGGCACCCATGTCGGCTTCTCACAGTCTTCTGTTGGCAAATGGTTAGGATAAAAGAATCTTTGATCATCCTTGGAGTGTGATGATCGTTATTTGCGCTTTGCGTAACCGAAATCCTACATGGAGTATCAATGGGAAATGGGAACAGAACATTCTCAGAACATTCTCGTTCAATGTCCCTGCCTGGTGGAATGATCTTCCCACCCCTATCCGGAATGCAGACTCCTTAACAGCTTTCAAGAGACTGCTGAAAACCCATCTTTTTCGACACTATGTGACTCAATAAAAAAAAAAAAAAAAAAAAAAAAATTCTCCTCTCTTCTTGATCCTCCCTTTCTAGCCTGTTTTCCCCCTCTTTCTTGATCTTCTCCTTCTAGCCTGCACTCTTCTAACAACGCCTGATATATGGTATTTTTGAGCACTTCCTATGTTGATCTGCCTCCTTAGGATGAATCACTTCTTGTATTCCCAATTTTAAGTCGCTTTGGATAAAAGCGTCCTAGAGGACCTAGTCAATGATCTGAAGAGAGCTGGGACCACCCATTAGTAACACATTACACTGTCATGGATTAAAATCCTGCAGCATGCACAAGGTCCTCCTGCTCAAGCCAACACATGTCCAGGCCCATTTGAAGTTTGCCAAAGACCATCTGGACGATCCAGAAGAGGCATGGGAGAAGGTCATGTGGTCAGATGAGACCAAAATATAACTTTTTGGTATAAACTCCACTTTTCTATTGTATCAAATACTTTTTTCATGCAATAAAATGGAAATTAATTATTTAAAAATCATACAATGAGATTTTCTTGAAAAATCGGGAGTGTATCAAATGCTTATTTGCCCCATGTATCTCCACCAACTTCCACCCTAATACTTCTTCCAGTTAAAAACTCTTTAATCCAATTGTACACTCTTCTTTTTATACTCAGCTTTCCTAATTTAATTAATAATCCCTCTTTCCACAACATATCATACGCCTTTTCTATATAGAAGAAAACAGCGATAACACTTACCTTGTTTATGAATGCCTTTCTCCTTGTTTATGAATCTCATCTTCTAAAGATACTATTGCATCAAAAGTCCCTCTTCCACACCTAAACCCACTTTGATAAGGAGAAAACTAGTTCCTTTTTTTCCAAATGATATGTCAATCTATCAGTTATAATTCTCTCCATTACCTTACATAAATTAGAAGTTAAAGCTATTGGATGATAATTCTTAAGATTACTTGGATCTTTCCAGGCTTTTTAATAGGTATAATAAATGCTTCCTTCCAACTTTGAGAAAGTATACCTTCCATCCATATTCTATTGTAAAATGAAAAAATCACCTTCATAGAACTTTCACTAAAATGCTTCATCGTACAATAATGATTCCCAGAGCAGATTGTCTCTCTCTCTTCACTCATAGAAAACAGAACATCTAGCAAATTATTTTCAGTCACTTTTCCCCCCATTAAATCTGGTTCCCTATCAGTCGGTCCGTTCGACGTCTCGTCGGGACCGACGAATTGGGATATCGCCTGGATAGACCAATCTACTTCGTGTGTATACAAACGAGCCAATGAATATTGGCATGCATGATTGCAGCCAGCTGCGGCTGATCACAGCGTGAGCATATAACACGCAGCAGGTGCATGCATCATCAAGCTTTCGCCTCGGAGCTGGACCATTGTTGTGGAACAAATCGAGAAGCAACACTTACCTCCTTTCTCTTTTGTGTTGGCGGCACGGCGCTTCAGCGGCGTGGTCTTCCGTGTCGAGTGGAAGCACACAGCTGGTCTTCACCATCCACCTTCTGTGTTGCTGCGGCCATCTCCCCTGTGCGCCTCAGCACTAAGAGAGCAAATTCCTAAAAGAGCAATTTCTGAAAAGAGTGAATTTCTAAAGGAGCTCCACGGGTTGAGCGTCTTTTTAAAGACGAGGCAACATGCCTTTCTCCCCGTGCGTTTCTGGGTGCGGCCGTTTCCTGGCGCCGGGTGATGGCCACGCACACTGCCTCACGTGTCTGGGCTTACAACACGCTGAGGCAGCGTTCGTGGATGAGTCATGTCCTCATTGTGGGGGGATGACCATCACGGAGCTGCGGACCAGACTCCGTTTCCTGCAAAGGGGCGGGGTTCCAGTCCCTCTGCCCAGAACGAACGTTCCTCCAGGCAAACGCCGGGGGGGCGTTGTCGCTGGAAGCAGAGGGCTGCCCGGTCTGACGGTGACGGTGAGGAGCTCCCCGCCCATTCCATCGGCGGGGGCTCCTCCTTCCACCGACACTCCGTCGCCACCGGGGCTCTCAGGGGAGCGGGTTGGACCTCCCTTAGGGGTACCGCCCGTTACTTTTGGGGCCCCCCCCGACGAACAGATGTCGGTTGCAGCATCGGGGGGAGAGCCAGACCTCTCTGAGGAGGAGGAGGGCACACTGTCGTCCACTGGGCGGTCAGCGGTGCCCGATACTGACCCGGAGATGATGGCTATGCTTGCCCGGGCCGCCGAGAGGGTAGGGCTTGAATGGAACCCTCCATCACGTCCCGACCCCTCCCGGCTGGATGACTGGTATCTCGGGGTGGCCCGCGCTGGTTCTCAGCGCCCCACCCCGGTGCCATTCTTCCCGGAGGTGCATGAAGAACTCACCCGAACGTGGACGGCACCTTTCACTGCCCGAAACCGCTCGAGTGGGACTTCCTCCCTAACCACCCTTGATGGCGGACCAGCGCGGGGATACACGGCCGTCCCGCCGGTGGAGCGTGCGGTTGCGATGCAACTGTGTCCGGGCGCCGCTTCCACCTGGCGGGGCAACAATCCGTCGCTCCCGTCCCGGGCCTGTAGGCACTCGTCGGCTCTGATCGGCAGTGCCTATGCGGCCTGCGGCTCCGCTGGTTCCGCCCTTCACGCTATGGCGTTGCTACAGGTGCATCAGGCCCAGGCACTGAAAGACCTGTACGAGGGTGGTCACGACCCAGAAGTTCTCCGTGAACTTCGTATCGCCACGGACCTCGCGCTACGTGCGACGAAGGTGACCGCGCGGTCTCTGGGTCGTGCCATGTCCACCATGGTGGTCCAGGAACGCCATCTCTGGCTGTGTCTGGCTGATATGAGGGACTGCGATAAGACCAGGTTCCTCGACGCTCCGGTGTCCCAGACCGGCCTCTTCGGCGACGCTGTGGAGAACTTTGCCCAGCAGTTTTCCGCGGCCAAGAAGCAGACTGAGGCCATCAGTCACATCCTGCCCCGGCGTACAGCTGCTGCCTCCACCCGTCCGCCGGCGGCACCCCAGTCTGCTCGTCGCCGAGGGCGGCCCCCGGCTTCCGCCTCCGCTCCACAGCAGCCACCGCAGCAGCCTTCACAACGGCGCCGTGGAGCCGGTCGCCGGGCAGCCGCCCAGCCCGTCCAGGCCCCCACAAAGACCAGTGGGAAGCGTAAGAGCAAGAGACCCTGAGACGGGCGACCCAGAGATGGAGGATGCTGCTCTTCGGGAGATGGTGACCGCACCACTCCCTCCCCCGGAGGAGGGCCGGGCGGAGAATCTTTTGTTTGTTTTTTCCCCAAATACTCGACAAAAGAGCAAATTTCTCTATCTCTGGGTCCCCATGTGGGACTACGGGGAGTGCGCAGGTCATCCCTGCGCCTCACCCGTCCTCCCCCCTCGCCAGCGAGCGACGATGGGCGGTTCGAGAGTACGGCGAGACGGACTACTCACGCACCATCGGCTCATACGCAGGTAAGCGTCTCACACACTCAACATACAGACGCTCTGACCCCGCCCCGGTCCGGCAACGAGACTGTGAGGCAGGGGCCCTGCCCCCCTCATCGCTGCTCCCCCGCGGGTACGCCGATGGTCCCCCTTGTGCCGCTTGTTCATTTTCTGGGGGCCTGGAAAGAGCTTCCCAGCCCATCTTGCTGGCTCCTTCGGACCATCACTTCCGGCTATGCGATTCAGTTCGCCCGGCGCCCTCCCAAGTTCAGAGGGATTCACTTCACCTCTGTCAGGGCCGCAGATGCTCCCATCTTGCGTGCAGAGATCGCTTCCTTGCTGGCGAAGGAAGCGATACAGCCGGTCCCTCCAGCCGATATGAGGACAGGCTTTTACAGCCCGTACTTCATAGTACCCAAGAAAAGCGGCGGGCTTCGACCGATCTTGGATCTGCGCGTCTTGAACAGGGCCCTTCACAGGCTACCGTTCAAAATGCTCACTCAGAAACACATTTTCAAATGTGTCCGTCCCCAAGATTGGTTTGCAGCGATCGACCTGAAGGACGCGTACTTTCATGTCTCAATCCTTCCGCGCCACAGACCCTTTCTGCGGTTCGCGTTCGAAGGCAGGGCATATCAGTACAAGGTCCTGCCCTTCGGGCTGTCCCTCTCCCCCCGTGTCTTCACGAAGGTCGCGGAGGCGGCCCTTGTACCCCTCAGAGAACAGGGCATTCGCATTCTCAACTACCTCGACGACTGGCTCATCCTAGCACAGTCTCGGGCTCAGTTATGCGAACACAGGGACCTGGTGCTCGCACACCTCAGCCAGTTGGGTCTTCGGGTCAACTGGGAAAAGAGCAAACTCTCTCCAACACAGAGAATCTCTTTTCTCGGTATGGAACTGGACTCGGTCAGCCAGACAGCACGCCTCACGCAGGAACGTGCTCAGTCGGTGTTGAACTGCCTAGACACGTTCAAGAGCAGGACAGCGGTCCCACTGAAACAATTTCAGAGGCTCCTGGGGCATATGGCAGCAGCTTCGGCGGTGACACCGCTCGGGCTGCTCCATATGAGACCGCTTCAACACTGGCTCCATGGCCGAGTCCCGAGGAGAGCGTGGCTTCGCGGCTCTCACCGGGTTCAGATAACTCCGGCTTGCCGCCAGACTTTCACCCCGTGGTCAGACCTCTCATTCCTACGGGCTGGAGTACCCATGGAACAGGTCTCCAGGCATGCTGTGGTTCACACGGATGCCTCCGCCACCGGGTGGGGAGCCACGTACGACGGACAGGCAGTTTCAGGGGTTTGGACGGGCCCCCAGCTGACTTGGCACATCAACTGCCTCGAGTTGCTTGCAGTACGTCTCGCCCTGCTCCGCCTCAAGGGGCACCTACGTGGCAAACACGTGCTGGTCCGTACAGACAATATTGCGACCGTTGCGTACATCAACCGGCAAGGCGGTCTACGCTCCCGTCGCATGTCGCAACTCGCCCGTCATCTCCTCTTGTGGAGTCAGAAGCATCTGAGGTCGCTTCGTGCCATTCACATTCCCGGGTTGCTCAACCGTGCGGCCGACGAGCTCTCACGAGCTGCGCTTCCCGGAGAGTGGAGACTCCACCCCCAGTCGGTTCAGCTGATTTGGAGACGCTTCGGCGAGGCTCAAGTAGATCTGTTCGCCTCCCCGGAGACAGCCCACTGCCAGCTCTTTTTCTCCCTGACCGAGGGCACACTCGGCACGGATGCACTGGCATGCAGCTGGCCGCGGGGCCTCCGCAAATATGCGTTTCCCCCAGTGAGCCTTCTCGCACAGACATTGTGCAAGATCAGGGAGGACGAGGAGCAGGTCCTTCTGGTAGCCCCTTATTGGCCCACTCGGACCTGGTTCCCCGAACTCATGCTCCTCGCGACAGCCCCTCCCTGGCAAATTCCTCTGAGGAAGGATCTTCTGACTCAGAGACGGGGCACCTTATGGCACCCGCGTCCAGACCTCTGGAAATTACATGTCTGGTCCCTGGACGGGACGCGGAGGTTCTAAGTGACCTACCCCAAGGGGTAGTTGACACTATTACTTCGGCGCGAGCGCAGTCTACTAGACATGCCTACGCCCTTAAATGGAACCTGTTCGTTGATTGGTGTTCCTCCCGGGGAGAGGACCCCCGAAGATGCCCGATCAGAACCGTGCTCTCCTTTTTGCAGCAAGGGTTGGAGCGTAGGCTGTCCCCCTCAACCCTTAAAGTCTATGTGGCTGCTATAGCTGCCAACCACGACCTCATAGAAGGAAGGTCGGTAGGGAAGCACGACCTGGTCACCAGGTTTCTTAGGGGAGCCAGGAGATTGAATCCCACTAGGCCCCCTTCCGTGCCCTCTTGGGACCTGTCGCTAGTGCTCTCAGCACTGCAGCAGGCTCCCTTTGAGCCTTTGCAGTCAGTTGAGCTGAAGTTTCTCTCAATGAAAACTCTGCTCCTGCTTGCATTGGCTTCCATCAAGAGGGTAGGAGACCTGCATGCATTTTCGGTCAACGATTCGTGCCTAGAGTTTGGCCCGGCGGATTCCCAGGTAACACTGAGGCCCCGGCCAGGTTATGTGCCCAAGGTTCCCACGACTCCCTTCAGGGACCAAGTGGTGAGCCTGCAAGCGCTGCCCTCGGAGGAGGCAGACCCAGCCCTAGCTTTGCTTTGCCCCGTCCGAGCACTTAGATGCTACGTTGACCGGACACAAAGCTTCAGGACCTCAGACCAGCTCTTTGTGTGTCATGGAGGCAGGCAGAAGGGGAATGCCGTCTCCAAGCAGAGGATGGCCCACTGGATAGTGGATGCCATTACCCTGGCCTATCAGGTTCAGGGTGTGCCCTGCCCCCTCAGGCTGAGAGCGCACTCGACTAGGAGTGTCGCATCCTCCTGGGCATTGGCTCGTGGCGCCTCGCTAAATGACATTTGTAGAGCGGCGGGCTGGGCGACCCCTAACACGTTCACAAGGTTCTATAGCCTTCGTGTAGACACAGTTTCCTCCTGTGTTCTCACCTCAAACGGGTAGGCACAGAGAGGCCTCGGGTCGGCTTGCTATACTGCTCCAGAGTAACCTAAAAGTAGCTCTGTCGAGCTCCTCCGCTGAGCTTGACAGCCGACGTAGCGGAACGTCAGGCGTCAGGCCCTCACTCGATGAATCCTTCAGAACCGATAGAGGGCTAGGCTCTACGTAGAGACTCAGTTGCATCTCTTACAATTCCACATTGCGCCCTAGAGGCTGTGTGTTTCCCCGGTAGTACTTCTACCAGTATACGAGGGTTCAATCACCTCCAATCTTCCATATAAACCGGAATTGAGTTATATGTGTATTGCTCCGAACCTCCTATCGGAAGGACATGAGCTCCGCATATTCCCAGTGCTTCAGTTTCACTGAAATAGATGGTGCTGAGTTATACAGTGACTGACTCTCCTTGATGCGAGCCCCTGGCCAAAGCCAGTAACGGGTCCCGGGGGGCCCGCTCAGGACACTGGAAGGGACAGCAGCCACGGCGCTTTGTTAGGGATCCCAATTCGTCGGTCCCGACGAGACGTCGAACGGACCGACTGATAGGGAACGTCTCGGTTACGTATTGTAACCCTCGTTCCCTGAAGGAGGGAACGGAGACGTCTCGTCCCGTCGCCGCGGCTCCTGTACCACCGCTGTACGGCCGGGCCTGTCCCAGCTCCTCAGCGAAACCTTGATGATGCATGCACCTGCTGCGTGTTATATGCTCACGCTGTGATCAGCCGCAGCTGGCTGCAATCATGCATGCCAATATTCATTGGCTCGTTTGTATACACACGAAGTAGATTGGTCTATCCAGGCGATATCCCAATTCGTCGGTCCCGACGAGACGTCTCCGTTCCCTCCTTCAGGGAACGAGGGTTACAATACGTAACCGAGACGATACTCCTTTAACACATTTTCTTATTCCCTTACTCTGCTCAGTCAAATTTTCTGAGCTATTTACTTTAATAAACATCTTTAAAACATTTCCACCTTCTCTTCATCTTCCACAGCTATTTCTCCTTCCATACTTAAAACCGGATATTCCTTCTTTTTTTTTTTAAATTTCTCTTATTTTCTTAATCATCCCCCACACGTCCTCTATTGGTGTATTCTTACCTATTCTATTACAGTATGACTTCCAATATATTACCTTAGCTTTCCTTACTGTCTTCCTTACATCGGCTTTTGCTTGTTTATAGTCATATTACATTTTGAAAATTATGGGTTTTCCTGACTCTCCTAAATGCTTTCCTTTTCTTTCTTATAGCACTTGTACATTCTTCATTCCACCATGGAACTATTTTGCTCTTTCTTCCTCCTACACCTTCGGTATATGTTTATTTGCTGCAGTTTGTATTGCTTGTACTATTCCTACACTAATAATCTCTACTGACCTATCTGATTCTATTATAATATTCTTTAACCTCTCTTCTTCACTCAAAACTCATAAATTCTTCCCAACTCGCTTTGTCATACTTCCAATTACCAGTACCTCCTTTACTTATACCATTTCTTCTTGCATTTACTCTTACTGTTATCATTATACGATAATGATCACTCCCAAAAGCATCTTGTCTCATTATTTCCCATTCAGTACTCCCTGCAATTGAGTCAGACACCATTGTTGGATCAAGCATAGACTCTTTACCTCTTGCCACATTTACCCTTGTATTACTCCCATCATTTAAACACACCAAATTTCTCCTGTCTATCAAATCTTTCACCACCAATGTATTACCATCTGTTACTAAACCTCCCTATAACGTACTCTGTGCATTAAAATCCCCACACTAAATCAAACCCTATTACCCTCCCCATGATCTCATCTCTCACCAACATATCTTTTTATTACAAAATCAAACTCTTGTACACATATCAAATCAGGTTTAATTTCCAACTCATTAATAACATTTTTAAATTCCAATCCATTGGCCACAAGACTTCTCCCATTCCATTGTAAAATTAAAATCGTCCCACCTATCCCACCTCTTTGCTACTCACCACTTACTTCTTACACATTACCTCGATTCCCATCACTTTCCTTTTTTGCACTTCATTGTTACAAACTATCATCAAATCTCCGTTTTTAAAACTTTTTAAACATACTTTTAATCTCTCCAGCTAATTTTCTCAATTCTTTAGTTAGCGCAATTAGACTTAACTTTTGTATACCACCTTCTTTTTTAAATTTCAATATTATCTTTAACTCATCCAGATTTACAATTTTTATCTCCTGTTTATTTCCACTCTCTTCTGAACTTCTTACTTCTCTTTCCTGATGTTTTTCTTTCTTTTCTTTGTACCCACATCTTCCCACCTATCTTCCTACATCAATTTGATCATCCTCCTTATCTGTTTCATCGATACTATCCACGTAGTGTCTCTGGCCCATTTCCCTTACAACAACTTCTATATTTAGTAATTATTGATTTTGCTGCGTTTGCCCCTATCACTCTCCAACTTGCCGCTGTTGGCCTTTACCTGTCATGATCGGGGCTGTGGGGTTTCCCTCAGCCTCCTGAGGTCGCTATTCACACTGCACTTCTAATAGCATTCACCTGTCCTTGTCGTTAACACTGATTCACTCACAGCTGTTCACCATTTGGACTTTTGTATAAGAACTCTCATTTCTCACTCTGTATTCATGTCTGCATTGTCTCGTGTCATGTTGTTTTTGTGTTCCGAGATTCCTTGACCTTTGATTATGTTCTGGCTTTGGTTTAGTTTGTGTTCTAGTTCTTAGTTTGTGCCGTTTTGGCCTTTTTGTTTGTTGATTTGTTTATTTATATTAAAATTCGTTCTCACCTGCATTTGGACCCAGACCTCCCTTACTCACCGTGACATTACCTGCCTTAGCACCGATCTTTATAGTTCAGAAACTTCCTCACTATTGGCCTGTGACGATATGCGTTAATTTGGCCCACCCGTTGTGCCCGTTCGATTATAAGGGTTGTGGAAAAGCAATCTCTCGAAACTTTGGGGAGCCAGTCCTCCACAAAAGCGCATGCGTCCGAACCCTCCGCTTTTTCTGGTAGGCCGACCATCCTTTAATTTGAACAGCGCTAGTGATTTTCTTGGTCTTGAATCTTGTTGGTTAATGTCTTGACCGTCTGCTCCAGTTTCTTAGCCTTCTGCTGAAATGTAGTAACATCCTCCTCCATTTACGATATTCTGTTTTTGGCCTTGCCGATTCTTTTGGAATATGACATCAGCTCTGTTAAAACCATTAATGACTTCAAGCATATCGGACAATTGCCTAGCCATATCGTCTCTTAATGACTGGATAGCCGAGAGAATTGAGTTTGTGGATTCGCTCCCATTAGCGTCACTCTGTTCCCCTTTGCCAGTTTGTGGCTGAAATCTAGGCTGTTGCCCCAGCTTTGTTTTTTAGTGGAATAGTCGATTGCAGGGTTATTTCTTTTAGTTTTTACCGCTTACGGGTACATTTTGGTCACTTTGTAGGATTAATTTTAACAAAGTTAGCATCACCTCAAATCAGGGTGACCTAACAGCTGCATGCAATAACCGGAAGTACACTCAAATTCCCCAGATCTTAATTCAGTCCAGCATTTATGGAATTTGCTGAACAAACAAGTCTAATCCAACCTTGCAACTTACAGGAGTCAAAGGACTCTGCTGCTATCTTGATGCCAGATACCACAGCACACATTCAGGGCTCTAGTGGAGTCCATGCCTCGACAGGTCAGGGCTGTTTTAGCAGCAAAACGGGGACCAACACAATATTAGGAAAGTGGTCATAATGTTATGCCTCATCTGTGTATAGTCACTGTCTTTCTAGGTCTACAAACTTGATATATTATTGTGATACTTTTCTCATTTGTTTATTTATGAACTATGGTAACAGGATGCGGGGTACGTTCATTTACGGTGCGTTACCCAGCCCATGACGCGGTCAAAAGATCTATAAGTGTTGCTGAGGATCTGCCAAACCAACAGCAAAAATATCTGTCAAAACATCAGCAACAATATCTGCCAGAAAATCTGCAAAAACAACCCCCAATTCATGGGGGAGTTTCTGTAAATATTGATAATGTATGGCCCTGGCAGGTCTCCATCCAGGTAATGTTATAAGTTTAAGTACACAATCTTTGTTCATAATAGTGGATCCGTTTCTCAGAGTATCCTAATGTGGTGGGCCTCATTCTCTGCAAATAATGATGAACTCCTTAATTTTTTTGTATTTGATCCAGACATCAACAGGTGAACACGGCTGTGGTGGTACGCTGATCAGCAAAAACTGGATCCTCACTGCTGCCCACTGTTTGGATCAGTAAGAACATCTATCTGTCTGTCTGTCTGTCTGTCTGTCTGTCTGTCTGTCTTTCAATCATAGTTATTTTTTATTTTAAACTGTCTTCTCAGGTCTGGAAATTACAGTGTGGTCCTTGGACAGTATGACCGTTTGAATGATAAAAATATTCAAGTCATGGAAATTGCCAAGGTATCATCTTTAATGATAACATTGCATTAAAACAATAGTTTTAAACTTTTAAATTGCATAATTGCATAGTTTTTTTTTTTTTTTTTTTTTAGAATTCATTAATGAATATAAAGTTCAAAATAACAGCATTTATTCAAAATAATAATGTTTTGTAACAGTATAATTGTCTTTACTTTGACATTTTTGCTGAATAAATATATTAATTAACAATAAAAAAAAAAAAAAACTAAATGTTTTTCTTCCCACACTTACAGGTCATCACCCATCCTAGGTACAACACACAACTCGAACTCAACAATGATATTGCACTACTGAAACTGTCCAGTCCAGTACAGATGACGTCCCAAGTCTCTCCTATATGTCTGCCTAGCTCCTTCACCTTCCGCCCTGGGACTCGTTGTGTCACCACTGGCTGGGGAGCAACTGAATCTGTCTGTAAGTCTGCAATTCTTATCACCTGTGTACAACAACACTTATGTGACACTTACTGTCTCACATTTTTCTTTTGCTTTTAGCGAATCCTCGATTCCTGCAGGAGGCCACTGTGCCGATAGTGAGTCAGGCCCAGTGTAGGCGGGTTTGGGGTAGGAACAGCATCACAGACGCCATAATCTGTGCTGGAGCTTCTGGAGCCTCGTCTTGCAATGTATAAAAAGAGATGCATAAACATATATTACACAAGTTATTAATTAAAATATTTTCAAACTAAATGAATTCAAATATGTGAAATTGCAGCACACATACAGAATAAAACTCACATTGTTAATCACTGATTTTTGTGTGTCAACTGCAGGGTGATTCTGGTGGTCCTCTGATGTGTAAGAGTTCACGTCTTTGGTACCAAGTGGGCATCGTTTCCTGGGGCCACGAAGAATGCTTCACTGACCGTCCAGTCGTCTACACCCGTGTCTCCTACTTTCAAAAATGGATCACTGAAACCATTAGATTAAACTAGAGCACCAGCTTGAGCCTCAGTTTTGGTTCTTCTGTATCTGAATCACAAACAGATGTCATTAGTCCAGTGATCAAACTGTGTCTTCATAATCATTGTTATGCTACTGCTTTGAATACTGAAAATACCTTATGACATGCAATTTTTCTAAGTCGCTTTGGTACATTTCTCGAATCATCCATGACATTTGCAAAAGAGTAAGTGCGTTTCTCAAAATAATTTGTACAAATAGCAAAACACCATGGATTACCTGCAAAAGCCAGTCTCTTGCTCAAAATCCTTAGTTCATCTCTTAAAAATAAATATCTGTTTCAATGAACATGTCAGTGCCATCAGAATGACAAGTCCTTGTGACAATGATTGTAAATTGTAGAAATGTATAGAAATATGCTGACATATTATGACAGCTTGTTTAACCAGTTTGCATGTAAAGACTTATGCTATGAACTAATGCCTAAATGTTGTGGGGGGTGAGACTATTGAACAGAGACCCATATAATGCATTTAGATCAACATGACATAAGCAATTGATAATGTAGAAAACAGCAGAGAATTGTACATAATCATTTGCATGGATGCACCAAAGCATTTGCAACTTGTTCAAAGAAATGAGAAACTGCTTTTTTGTTGTGCACAAGTGACACAATGATGTGAAGATTGAACAGGTAGTTTTAAGAATTTCAATTCTGATCTCAGAAATGTACCAAAGTGACTGAGAAAAACTGTAATGGCAGTAGATTTTTTAACTTATTTAGCAATGTATCTCTTTTAATTTGAATTAACTATTGGTTATCCTGAACTAATGTATGCACACATTTGTCTCAATAAATATTATATAAAGCCATTCGGGTCTTCCTGGTATCACTTGACTATTTTGTTACAACGCACAAGCACACTAATTTGGGTTCACTGGAAGTGGCATCTGCAAACAAATTTACTAGAACTTTACCTATTTGGAATGACTTGGATGATTTCAGTACATTTATAACATCAGTTCCCTAATCCTGTGCTAGGTTTGATATTAAAATTATATAGTGCATTAAATGAATGTCTTGTTAAGCGGGAAACATGTAATGGGAATATTTGTCTAGTTGAACGCGGAAAAAACACAAAGTGACAAGCACAACAAGGAGTAGGCCTACAGCTGTGCACATCCGTGTCCTAAAAAACAAACGCCTTATTTTCCAGGAACGGTAATGACGTAATATAGCTACAAGTATTTGGAAAATATATTTTATGGATTATTTCAAATATGTCTTAACAGCTTCCTCTGAAGTAACAAACTGTCAATAAATATGACCGAAAGGCATCTGGCCGAGTGGCGGTGAGATCTCGCGATACCTTAGGGGTCCTCTGCACTCAGTCAGTCTCTATGGAAATCAAAACCGAATGCTACTGCATAAAGCCTAACCAATCCCCATTTAACTCCTGTGATAATATTATTTTTTAAAAGCATTAATAGTAACATCTTTCATACTTTTCACACTTGTAACGAACTTATTTGCTTTCCCCGATTGCCTGAACTTTAGCCAAGCTGAGAACATTTCTGGTTTTATAATACTGTATTCATAAAATACTTGTTTGAGTGTGATATTTAACATGAAACAGATATATAGAAGTACTGTGTGAAGTTTTCCAGTAAGGATAAGTAACAAAACAGCCTTTGACTATTTGAATTTGTCAAATGTAATGATGAAATTATTTTCAGCTGTATATGCAGCATTGTGTACAAACAAGACACAAATGATTACAAACATTGTTGTAAAACAGTGTGTTCATAAAACAGTGAAATTTATCTTAAAAAGTATTGATTTTATAAGCATGCACAACATTAAACATTATATGCTAGGCTATTACTTTTGAAAATTATGACATACAGTACGTATAATATATATGCTATAAATTCAGTAAGGTCACAGACTTAGTTTAATAGTTTTTTGTAAATGCATAATTTTATGTTTCCTATAATATTTGTCAAAACAGTATGAACATGACAAAACAAAATGGCTGCTGTTTACCATACAAAAATATCTTATTTGTCCATATTGACAATGAATATTTGACAATATATGACCTATAGAGGAATGACAATACACTTTCAATTCCTGCTTAAATCATAAAATAAATCTATACCAAGAATATAATCCAAAACATGTCATAAATTCAGCATATTTCCACCTAGGGTGACCAGACGTCCCGAAAAATTCGGGACAGTCCCGAAATCTAAGCTGCTGTCCTGAATCCCGAATCCCGCTCTAATTGTCCCGAAAATTATACTGAAGCAAAATCTTAAATAGTTATTGTCTGATAAAACATAAAAAACTGTCCGTGGAGCGAGGTTGAGTCATCCTGCAGCCTGGCAACCAGCCCCCGCCGGCTGCTCATTGGCTGCAGCATCTTTTTTTTTTTTTTTTTTTTTTAGATATACCGTAGGCGCGCATTAAGATATGCACTGATAAGCAAATTTTCATTCATGAAATTGACATGGCTGGTGTACCGGAACCCCAACATGCTGCAAAAAAGCTAAAACGTCTCTGCAGGTACCGGGAGGAGTGGGTGGGTCTTTATTATTCATTACACCCCCCCCCCCCCCCCTCCCGAATTTCAACCAATCTCATCTGGTCACCCTATCTGTTTTGTCCTGGTTTGTTGCAGAAGAACACATTGGAAGCTGTTACTTGTCTCTGCTCTTTGCCCTCTTTTTGAGTTTGTTATAACTGCAAAACAATAATGATGAAATCAGTTAATTAAGATTAAATAAAAATGTGAATATGAGCCATCATTATATAAATACTTGATTCATATTGTGTATAGAAAGCATTAAAATTATACTGTGAAGCCAGTGGAGAAGAACTCCTGCCCTTACAGCCATGCTGGACTGGACTCTAGAAACTGAAGAGGCAAAAACACACCAAATGATAAAGAAAAATGTTTTTTATGCTTTTGCACATACAACAATGTATAGGGCACGGCTACATCTCATATAAACACACATAATATAATCACATATAATATATTATAAGGTATTACTAGGATTTGAAACCACTGAATCTAAATAGGCTTATGTTTTCCACTGTTTAATAAAGTAATGGTAGAAATAAATAATGCATTCACTTAGTAGGATTTTGGTTTGCCGAAGTGCATGATGAAAAAACATAGATATGTGGATTTATCATGGCAACTGTAAAGGTAAAGGAATCAGGAAGTAGCACAGAAACTTTTATTATGACACTCTGCTCATAGATTGAATAGTATTTCTTGGCATATAATAGAGGGTTTGCACTTATGTCACAATTTGGTCAGTTACCTGGATGCGCGGCCATACTAGCGGTACTCAAATGTAAACAACAGCATGGATTGCATGTTTAATGTACTACTGAATAAGTTTTTCTGCTAATTTCCGCTAGTTTTATTGTTTTGTTGCATGCCATCTGTTCGTACTGTATTTTAATTCCATGAGGAGATAATTTCACTCCTTACAAAGGGCTTTACACAATCCCAGCCAAGGAATAAGTGTCTTATCTAGCCAATGTTGTCCTCAAAAACCTTAATTTCTTTTCGACTGAAGAAAGAAAGACATGAACATCTTGGATGACATGGGGGTAAGTACATTATCAGGAAATTTTTATTCTCAAAGTGAACTAATCCTTTTAATGATCCTGTTTTTCTTATCTTTAGGTATACAAGGGGGAGAGAGCCATGACAAAGGACAACAACCTTCTAGGCAGTTTGAGTTGACTGGCATCCCTCCTGCTCCTCGTGGAGTGCCACAAATTGAAGTTAGCTTTGACATTGACGACAATCACATTCTTAATAGGCCTGCAGTGGACAAAAGCACTGGCAAGGAGAACAAGATCACTATCACCAATGACAAAGGTAAAATATCTTGCCCTGACCTTGAGTTGACTTTATACTGACCGAGTTAAAAAAATGGTCTCTGGTTTTCACAGTGAGTTTCTCACTAATCTTTTATTTCGGGTTGTTTGAGCAAGGAAGAAACTGAACGTATGGTACAAGAAGCCGACCAATACAGAGCAGAGAATAAAGCCCAGAAGGAGAATTTTACTTCCAAGAACACTTCAGAATCCATGGCCTTTAACATGAAAAGCACTGTTTAGGACGGCAAGCTGAAGGACAAGATCAGTGCAGTAGACAAACTATTATTGACAAATGCAATGAGGTCATAGCCTGGTTGGACAGGAACCAGATAGGTAACACCCGAAAAACTGCACAACTTGCATGCTAATTTACAGGTTAGCCTACACTTGTTTATGGAATTAAGGCTTTGCCTTTCAGTTATGATTATGTCACTGAAGGAACTTTATTCAATATTCTTACCTTGAGGAAGTCAAACCTGTTTAAGTAGCCACCCAGATTGTTTTACCCAATAACAAAGAGATAATTAAGCCAGTGTTTTCCAACACTGTTCCTGGGGGAACACCAACAGTACAAATTTGGCCTATCTCTTTCATCTGACACATCTATTTCTCTACTAATAAGCTGAGTTGAATCAGATGTTTAACCCTCTACTGCACGCATTATGATAGACCTATAAAAAAATATATATTTGAATGTTTTTCTTTTCTTAGAATGGCTTAACTTGAAGTGCTGTAAAAAAAAAAATTGGGGGATTTTTTTTAAGGTACTTTATGATATGTTGCCATATGGCAACAACATCCAATAGTGGATCTAACTTAGAAATTTCTAACTTAGAAGTTTCCTTATAATTAATAATTTTCTTGTTTGAAATGTTGTTTGTGTTGATTTAATTGGTGTCGCAGTATTATAAGCTTTAACACAGAACTTAAAAATGACACCTTATATATACTTTCCAACAACTTTTATTCCAACTGCTTTTATTTATTGCTGAATATTATTGAAAACAAATATAATATTGTATTATCATGTATCATAAACATTGGTATAAATACCAAAAGCATTGCAGTTCAGGAAAATTCATTTTCTTCTTTCCCTTGCCATAGAACATGGTGGTGCTCACTGATACTGTTCCCCTATTCATATCTAATCAAAAGTAGCATTGCCATTAAAATGTGATTTTATCCATAATACAAATACCATTAACATATGACTAATCAACATTATATTACTAGCATTAATGTTGTTATTGTTACAACTTAAAAGATCACAGCTGACCTTGCTAGCTATAGCTAACCTATTGCAATATTGTACATTCCACTATTGCGCAGTGTTGCCATTTGGCAACACATACATTTGATCGATTTACAAAAAACTAATTTCATAAAAACTTTTTTGAGTGGTGAATATGTCATCATTACTTCCTGGAGGTGATGTCTCTGATTGATTTTTTTGTGAATGTGACACGAGTTGATCCTATGTTTTTATTGACGTTTTCGTTTGAATTCAGCAACTACTCACAATAGACGTCAGTCTGTCAGAAATCGCGCTACAGAAAAACACTGCATGTCATGTGACTTAACCAAAGCACATCATTGGCTAAACTAAGGTCTTCTCTTTCCAACAAAAACATTTGAACGTTTGTCTTAAAGAGAGAGTGGCAGGGAAATGAACATAAAGAGCATGTTGCCATATGGCAACACCATGCGGTAGAGGGTTAATTAGGAAAAGTTTGAAAATATGTACTGTTAGTGTGCCTCCAGGAAAAGGTTTGAAAGACACAGTATTGAGCAATGAGCCACGTCACAAAACAAAGAGCATTTTCTGAATCACTTCTTCTTATGTCTTTTGCCACAGATCACAGAAAGGGATGAGTACAAGCACCAACAGAAGGAGCTGGAAAAAGGGTGCAACCCCATTATCACCAAGCTCTATCAGGGTGCTGGGCAAGAAGTACGTCTTCCTCTTGTCCTACCATTGAGGAAGTGGACTAAACTTGACACCAGAACATCTAGGTTCACACATTGACAAAAATCAACACAAAATTTGATTTATGTCAACTTGCTGCATCTCAAACAGGCTTCTTATCAACTCACATTGACTAGGTGTGCCAGATGAGACCAACTTATAACTTCATATATCATGTATATCATTTATATCAACGCAGCATTAGCATATTAACTTATCATCATGTTTCCAAATCTGTAATTCTGTTGGTAAGCTATTATTTAATAGTTACAAGGTTAGTCATGCTATAATTACAAACAAAATGTGTTGTAATTGTGTTGTAAGAAACCGGTGTTGTAAGCGGAGAGGAGGCCTTGTAACTTGTTCAGTTAGCTGTTATACTCATTATTCATAATTATTCCACAGGGAGGCTTTTTTTACACCTTTGCTTTACAGTTCATTCATTCAAAGTTTTCTGTATGACTCAGGTAAATATCTTCTCACATGTTTTCTCATGTCTCATCTCATTCTAAAAGGAATGTAAAGGTATGTTAGAAGTTTTCAGAACATTTCAGAAAGGCCTGCTTTATATGCAACACTCTCATTTCTGTAACTGAACGCATTCATAGAGAAAGAAATGTAATTAGAATATAAGTTTGTTTTCAAAAAGACAGGTGATAACCCTTTGTTTTTGTTTGGCTGATCCACCTATTACAATCAGTGGCATGAGGAAAAGAATAATTAAAATTTGTATTGTTCTTTTCTTCATATGACAAATACAAACATTCCAGAGCTCCTCCTAACTGCATGGAACACCTGTATGCATTGCAAAATTTAACAGATGCTAGAGAGAATATAAAGCAGGAGAGAGGATTACATCAGCAACACATTAGCTGCTTGTGTACAACATGATCTGGATCATTAGCTTCTTGACTTTGGTGGCTTCCACTCTGGGTGAGTTTTTATGAGTATATAGTCACTGTCCTTCTAGGTTTACATATTGTGATACTTTTCGGTAACGCTTTAGATTACAGCCCGCAAAGAACTACGTAAGTAAACTGAATTTACGGTGTAAGTTTCTGTAATTATAGTGTACCTATATATAACGAACATGTAGGTATAAGGGAAGAATATGTTAAATTTGGGTAATTAGGGGGTAACATACCAGATATGCAACATGCAAAGAACTACATAAGTATACTGAAATTACGGTGTACGTTTCTGTAATTATAATGTACTACAGTATTAAAGCACGTACGTGTAGGGAGAACATATGTTACATTTTGATAATTGGAATAACAACCAGATATGCGACCTGCAAAAAAACTGTAAGCAAACCTACGTTACGGTGTTAACAGGTATCTATTACTGTGCCAGGCATAAATCATACGTTTGGTGTATCTACACGTAAGCTTTTTTAAATTACTGGTAAAATACACTCTTGTTCCATGTAATTACAGGGTAAGTGCGCCATCTGCGGGCTGTAAATTAAAGTGGCGATTGTTCCGCTCTTGTTCAAAGAAGTTACAGGGTAAGTAGACATCTGCGGGCTGTAAATTAAAGTGGCGATTGTTACCCCCTTGTTCAACGAAGTTACAGAGTAGGTACAATACATATACGCACAATCTGAAAATATATCTAAAATATATCTGAACATATTTTTTTAAGTTGCTAATCTCACTCCTACCACTAAACCTAACGTTAACTATGACTGTACAGTAATAAAAATATAAAAGACAGGAAAGTGCAATCATAATCATTTATTTATTGCAAAAATGTCAACAGCTGTACAAAAAAGTAATCCAAATAACGATGCGTCTGCAGCCACAGTCCTCTCTGGCGGAATACTGTAGGTTTGAGGTGCAGTAGGATGAGAGCAGAATTTAAATGGTTAATTGCTGAAAATATTATTCAGATTATTGTCTTGATCCACTCCTCAAAGGCGCCCACGCATCATTTCAACACATTTCACCAGAAAAACGGCATGTCGTAATCTGTGACGAATGCAGGCGAGAGCCAATGAACGTCCGATTTTCCTGTCGCAAAATTCACTACAGCACGGGTTTATGGCTGATGCTGCTGGACTCGCTGTTCGAGATGCAGATGAAGATCGCCGGATAAAGGCTTGAAATTGGGTCTGGTCCTCGCAAATCGTATGGATTCTGAAGATCTGGGTTACAGCACACGAATAAAATTGTTTCATTTTGTAATTAAGATGCGTGTTCCGTGTATTTTATGGTTCTGTTATTAGTCACAGCATGTCAGAGAAAACGCCTTATGTGTCCCACCACGGCAAACGAAGTTAATATTACATGAATGATTAAACGATTGCAGAAATTTTATGTATTTTAAGGGTTTAAAGTGTAGTCTTGATAACATTATGTAGACCTATAGTTTAGTGTCTGTAAATAAATGTATGTTTTGTAGAACCACATTTTACGTAAAATACATACGAATTATTATGAGGTCACGTTGCTATGTATTGTGTACCTACCCTGTAACTTCTTTGAACAAGAGCGGAACAATCGCCACTTTAATTTACAGCCCGCAGATGGCGCACTTACCCTGTAATTACATGGAACAAGAGTGTATTTTACCAGTAATTTAAAAAAGCTTACGTGTAGATACACCAAACGTATGATTTATGCCTGGCACAGTAATAGAGATACCTGTTAACACCGTAACGTAGGTTTGCTTACAGTTTTTTGCAGGTCGCATATCTGGTTGTTATTCCAATTATCAAAATGTAACATATGTTCTCCCTACACGTACTTGCTTTAATACTGTAGGTACATTATAATTACAGAAACGTACACCGTAATTTCAGTATACTTATGTAGTTCTTTGCATGTTGCATATCTGGTATGTTACCCCCTAATTACCCAAATTTAACATATTCTTCCCTTATACCTACATGTTCGTTATATATAGGTACACTATAATTACAGAAACTTACACCGTAAATTCAGTTTACTTACGTAGTTCTTTGCGGGCTGTAATCTAAAGCGTTACCTACTTTTCTCATGCCTTTCTTTATGAACTATGGTAATAGGATGCGGGGTACGTCCATTTATTAGTCACCCGGCACATGACCTCATGTTCAAAAGATCTATAAGTGTTGCTGAGGATCTACCTAAGGATCTACCCGAGGATCTACCTGAGGATCTACCCAAGGATCTAGCAAAATATCGGGCACAAAATCTGCCAGAAGATGTAATACATCTTGTTGGGGGAAATCTGGTTATTCAGTCATGGCCCTGGCAGGTCTCCATTAAGGTACTGTTATAAGACACAATCTATGTTTATACTATTGAATTCATTTTTAAGAATATCCTAGTGGTGGGGGCCTCATTCTCTGCATATAATGTACTCATGAAATTCTTTATATTTGATCCAGACATCAAGTGGTGAGCTCATCTGTGCTGGTTCCCTGATCGACAAAAACTGGATCCTTACTGCTGCCCACTGTTTAGTAGAGTGAGTGAGTGAGTCTGTCAGTCAGTCTGTCTGTAATTGTATTTATCCAGGAATTTTGACACATGCTTTTCTCTGTTGCTGTCTTTGTAGGCCTACACATCACTATGTTGTCCTTGGACAGAATGACCTTGCCTCTAAAGATGAATTTGTTCAAGTCAAAAACATTTCAAAGGTATCACCTTTAATGTGATTATTGCAATGTGCATTTAAAAATCGAGATTTTAGGCTGTAAATTACATAAACATTCAAGGCTGCATTTATGCTTAGTTTTTTATGCTCCTTTCAAAATTAAAAGTATAAGTGTCTTTTCACTTTTGATCAGTTTAATGTGTCTTAGCTGAACGAATGTATTAATTTCTTTCTATACTTTCAGGTCATCACTCATCCTGACTTCAACAAACAGACCATGCACAACGATATTGCACTACTGAAATTGTCCAGTTCAGTAGAGATTACATCCCGTATCTCTCCTATATGTCTGCCTAGCTCCGTCCCGCACATCCACCCTGGGACTCTTTGTGTCATCACTGGCTGGGGCATAACTAAAGATGAATGTAAGTCAAGTCTTATCACCTATGTACAACAGAACATGGTTTAAAAGTACCTATAACTCCTGCATTTACTAGATGCAGGAGCTGGTCCTTGGAGAACAGTAGTTGGTCCTTGGTCAACCATTCAGACACTTATTTTCTCTCATTATTCTTTTGCTTTTAGGGATTTCTCAATTCCTGCAGGAGGCCACTGTGCCAATAGTGAGTCAAACTCGGTGTAGGCGGGTTTGGGTTATGAACAATATCACAGATGCCATGATCTGTGCTGGAGCCTCTGGAGCCTCGTCTTGTCAGGTATAAATACAGATGCATGAACATACATTACACACAAGCTAATAATAATAATTTAAAAAATCATAATAAATTATTTAAAATATGTGAAATAGCAGCTCACATTCAGTATAAAATGGTCCTAACTTACAATGTTAATCACTGATTTCTTGGTGTCGACTGCAGGGTGATTCTGGTGGTCCTCTGATGTGTGAAAGGTCAGGTGTTTGGTACCAAGTGGGCATTGTTTCCTGGGGTGATGAAGACTGCGTCAAGGACAGACCAGTCATCTACACCCGTGTCTCTTCCTTTAATACATGGATCAGTGAAACCATCAGATTAAACTAGAGCACCAGCTTGAGTCTCATGCCTCAGTTTTGGTTCTTCTGTGTCTGAATCTGAAGATTTATTCATTAGTCCTGTGATCAAACTGTGTCTGCATAGTCACTGTTACACTACTGCTTTGAACACTGAAAATACCTTCTGACATGATGGCAATACATTTATTAAAAGCACTTTTTTAACTTATATCAATGCATCTCTTTTTATTTTAATTAACTATTGGTTATGCCGAACTAATGTATGCACACATCTCAATAAATATTAAATAAAGCCTTTCAGGTCTTCCTGGTGTATTTTTTTTTATCAATTCCCGGAAAAAAATAACCACCAATACACAATTTGTCACCTGCACACTAACACAGGAAAACAAAAAGGGTTCAAATAACACTTCACAAAAACGTTTCTTTTTAGTGTGCAGACTTTTGTTATTTAAAGGAACCGTATGTAGGATTGTGGCCAAAACTGGTACTGCAATCACTTTCAAAATACTGTAGAATGGTGTATCCCCTCCCCCTCCCCCCGACTCGAGGTTGCCAGCTAAGCTGCAGGATCCAGCAGGAATGTATGCTGCTACAAGGAGCTTCCAATGGCAAGTGACGAGTCCTACACAGTAAGTTTTTTTTTCCTTCTGTTAATTATGTTTATGCTTCACGAGAGATATTTTGCGAAGTAATAATGTATCGAAAAATTTACTAATGGCAATTAGCCAAATATTTCGTAAAGATGTACTGTAATACCACATTTCAGTCGGAACATAGATTGTTTTTATACCCTGCTAGTGGTGCGGTAAAGCTTTTTATGAACGCAAGTAAGTTAGCCAAACATAGATGAATCTTACCTGTCCAGGAGAAAATTAGCAACGCTGGCGTCTGTCTTCAAATTCTTCTCCGTTTTCAGCCGTCTCCATCTTTAAAAGGCATCTCCTATACAAATCCTTGTTTTATTTCGGACTTTGTCACGACGTATTTCGGATTCATAACGAGGTCTTTTAGGTTTCGTAACGTTATACATGTTTTATCCGACACGTTCGTAGCTGCAGCTGTAACTACAGCAGAGCTGGCAACCCGGATGACGAAACTCTACTGACTTCGTGATTAGTGGACAGCTGAAGGGTGGCGCCTCAGACCAAAACACAACATCAACATCAGTTGAGGGCTGCAACTTTCACTTTTAAATGACAATATCCTGGCCGGACCACTGTTGTCAGTGATATAAGTACTTGAAATGAACATGATTTCTAAATGTCTAGTGACATGTCAAGGCCATTTTATGATTAACTGAAATACATTTCTTGCATACAGTTCCTTTAAGCAATTGCACTACAAAATTATCAGAGGGAAAGAATGAAGTGGAAAACAATACATTTATTTTTTGGTTTTCACCGCATTAATAATAATGAAAAAAAAAATAAACAAAAACAAAACATTAATTCATTGAGAAAAAGGCTCTTCACTTGCTCAATTCAAAATGTCCAATGGAAAGTGAAACCATAAAAAAAAGGAATGTCTTAGTTTTCAAAAAAGACAAAAAAGTCTGTTTCGTTTTTAAAGTCACCATACACTGCACATCCATAATCTATACTAGAGCGTACTAGGGCTTGATATATACATAACATTGCACTTTTCCTTGCTCCCCATTAATATTTAGTTATTGAGGTCATACAATTTATTACACTTTTGAATTTATTTTCAGTTTTCTTAATATGTTGTTTCCAAGTCATCTTCTCATCAAAGATTAAACCAAGATATTTAAAACTCTGTCACTCTTTCTAACAGTTGATCATATAATTTCAATGTAATCTGTTCAATTTTCTTTTTCCTTGAGCAAACTATATTTTGAGTTTTTTTTATATATTGATATATTGATATATTTTGATACTGAAAACTTCATTCCCCAGTCTACTGACCATCTTTCAACTTCATTTATAGTTTCTTGTACTCCTTTAATTACATTTCCTAAATTCCTACCTCTTTTCCATATAGCACCATCATCCAACGCCTTCCCAGTGCTTGGTCTAACCTTTTCAAATATATCGTTGATCATTAAATTAACCCTCTACTGCACGCATTATGATAGACCTATAAAAAAAATATTTGACTGTTTTTCTTTTCTTAGAATGGCTTAACTTGAAGTGCTGTAAAAAAAAATTGGGGAATTTTTTTTTTTTAAGGTACTTTATGATATGTTGCCATATGGCAACAACATCCAATAGTGGATCTAACTTAGAAATTTCTAACTTAGAAGTTTCCTTATAATTAATAATTTTATTGTTTGAAATGTTGATTTGTGTTGATTTAATTGGTGTTGCAGTATTATAAGCTTTAACACAGAACTTAAAAATGACACCTTATATATACTTTCCAACAACTTTTATTTATTCCATTCTTTTTTGCTTAATATTATTGAAAACAAATATAATATTGTATTATCATGTATCATAAACATTGGTATAAAAACCAAAAGCATTGCAGTTCATGAAAATTCATTTTCTTCTTTCCCTTGCCATAGAACATGGTCCGTGTACTTTTTCGTTCATTCATTATTCAATTTCGGAATGAAAGATGAAATTTAAAAAAGGGTGCAGCTTGGTTTTTTGTTTAAAAGAAAAAAAGCAGAAATGGCTGTATTTTGTTTTCCAAATGTATTGTTGTCATCAAATAATAATAATAGAAAATTGGACGCATTTCCGATCGTTTTTTTAATTTGTAATATTTATTTGTACATTTATTGTATTTCATTTGACTGATCATATCTTTACCCGGAAGTAAATTACACCGTCGAGCGGGTATCAATTATTATTGTCTAGTATCACTAAAAATGCTACTAAGATCCATATTACTATCACACGAGCCAATGGCAATTAAATGCACGGATGCATAGTCAGATAATGAATGAAATACAACTGTTCACGAACAGAAGATTGTGACTCATGCTGCATACGCAATGACAATTATGCCTACTGTAAATATAGATATACAACTACGATTAGAGTTGTTTGCATAAAATGCACCGTGAACATTCACACGTTTGCCTAGCTGTGATAGTCTACAATTTATCTCCATTAATACTATTTTCTCAATTCTGCGCATATATTTTCATTTACCTTACATCAATTGCTCGATCATTATCATCACATATTTTACATTTGTAACTGTAGGTACCACAAACAATTTAATATAGCTAAGTTTGTGCATTTTTACAGGTAGTAAAATACTGTGTGTGCTGCTTATAAACACCAGAGAGATAATGATTCATGAAAAAGATGGTCTTTACTCATCTCACTTGCACAAAATAAATGCAGTAATAGAAAGTACAGAAACGCACAAAATACACTGAAATACACTGGGAATTATATGCATTTAAAAATTTGGTGGGGTTGAAGTTATCCCCCCGGATCTTCTGCATCCACTCAGCCTGTACGCATGCAGCATCAACGGGGAATGCGACGAAACTGTACAAAAATGCACACAACGATGAAGTGCTGAGTCTCCTCTCTTGAATCCTAAAAACAGTCAATGTGAAAAAATATCTCTGTGGTAATGGAACTCGGTCGCTGTTGTCTCTCGCTCTCGCTGTCAGATCACCGGAAGTTTTCACCTGAAGTACTGGCCCATACTGATGCGCGGGTTGGATTTTTTTTTCAACCCGCGGGTCCCGCAATTATGAAATTCTATTTGAACGCATTCGTTTACTTGGACTGAAAGGTTTACAGGTTCACTGGTTTAAGGAAGTTCTGATCATAAAAATCGGCTCCTTTTTATTTGTAAGGTATTGTTTTCGTTATTATGTACTTTTTAAAATGACTTCGGTGCGGGAGACGCAGCGGGCGCACACGCATCAGGTGCAATAACCAAATACATTTCAAAGCAAGCCGGTGCCACAGTCCTGACTGCATCATTGCTGTCTTTATTGTGTGTTTTTAGCGAATATTTACATTAATTCACATATGACTGGATGTGGTTGACTGTCATGATTTTGGCTAATGCAGGAAAATGCGCATCAGAGGAGATTTAAATACGCATAGCACCAGGCCTGCAGAGCTGAATGTGCGCTCGCGCAACACAGTCTCACTCCCAAGTCGTCACATATTGACGTTTGGCCTTTGGCGTCGCATTTTGACGCACAGGGTACCCCTTCAGCGTCATTTTTGGACGTGCAGGGTCCTCACTACTTTAAATAAGAAACCCTTGGCGTCAATAAGCTGACGCGAAAGGCACTGTGAATTTTATCGTCATGATTAAATGATCTATTGGGTAATAATATTGCCATTATTGCATATGTATTGGGGTGTGATTTTTCAATGCAAACAGTCACAACAGACACATTTACGAGCACGTAACCCAACCCCTGCCCCTAAACCTAACCACTTGTCAATAAAACACAGTTTCATGGAGGTCATGTCCTCTTCTCGGAGGCTGACCCGTTTGGCCCTTTAAACAACATGTAATGAATCTGATCCATGATTTTGTCGTCACAGAGATATTTTTTCACATTGAGTGTTTTTAGGATTCAAGAGAGGAGACTCAGCACTTCATCGTTGTGTGCATTTTTGTACCGTTTCTTCGCATTCCCCGTTGACGCTGCATGCGTACAGGCTGAGTGGATGCAGAAGATCCGGGGGGATGATTTCAACAAAATTTTTAAATGCATATAATTCCCAGTGTATTTCAGTGTATTTTGTGCGTTTCTGTACTTTCTATTACTGCATTTATTTTGTGCAAGTGAGATGAGTAAAGAAAGACCATCTTTTTCATGAATCATTATCTCTCTGGTGTTTATAAGCAGCACACACAGTATTTTACTACCTGTAAAAATACACAAACTTAGCTATATTAAATTGTTTGTGGTACCTACAGTTACAAATGTAAATTAAAGCTGCAAGCAGCGTTGACCGGGCCCTCGCCGTCTGGCAGTCGCCATCCCGATAGCATCAGGAAAACGGTGCCCAGTTGGCACATGCATTCACAGTAACCCTTTGGACTAACACTAACTGTCTCCCCTCCTGTCTGACTCTTTCTCTTGCCACCCATCCCCCCTCCTTACACTCAGCCACTTACCACACAAACACACACATAGAGTGCAGAGCAGAGTGAGATCAGATATGTTTTTTAATTTTCTTTCATTCGTGGAGTTTTGTATAATTATGAAATGAACTGTGTTTAATCAGAATGAATAGTTATTTGTATGAAAAAAGTTTCAAAGAGTTAGGATGCTGCACTTTAAATATATAATAAATCATTGAAAATTGAAAATGGAAAATGAAATTCTAGGCACGATATCTGCCTCACAAACACAGGAAACAAATATTTGAATGTATTTTGTATTTTTATTTATTTGCCATGGCAGCAGCATTTGATGCATCAGGGACGCCTTTACAGACTCTCATCGGCCGTGTTTTTACATCATTCTGATGAAGTTTGAAGAAAATCGAATACAAATATATTGTTCGTTGTTCGTTCGTGTGTTAGTTCATTAACCATTGTTAACAAAAGAGACCCTATTTTAAATAGTTACCATGTTTTATGATCTACAACCATTTTTAAATATTATTTTAATGATCTATAAGCATCTGTGAAATAATTATAAACAAATTTATTAAAAATAAATACATATTAACTTAGTTGATGTATTTGTTTCTCATTCTAATTAAGTGAACTGAGCAGTATAGTGTCATACTTATAAGATTTTTTATTCTATCAGTGAGATTGTATATATGTATATAAATCATATAAGTTTTCCTTAAAAGATTAATAAAAGATTTTAATGCTCTTTAAGCACCTATACAAAATAATTATGTAAAAGTACACTGACAGTACAGTATATATAAACTGATTCTATGGATTATTTTCATTCTTATACACTGAGAATGAGCTAAATAGCATTATTGTTCAAACGATTCCTTATCTTATGAGGACCTCTAGTGTTCATCCCTGGTACTAGAGCTTTAATCTGACAAATTTATATGACACTTTTAATGTTTTTGGGGCCTCTGAGCATGATAACCTTTTGAAACTACACGTATTTCCTAAGAATTTCTTGTTCTTTATATGTAAAAAGTTTTGATGAGTTAGAATAATGCAATTTAAAGATATATGGAAATAACTCTTCATCTTTTTTACTGTTACTTTCATAAATCACCACATCAACACCGTTCAAGATATCCCAAAGCCGTTCACATTTTAACATCTTCAGTATCTTGGCATCATGTTGACAAAGTTTGGTGTGAACTGTCTGATTCTGCTATGAGTGATATGAATTTATTCACAGCTATATTTTTCCAAAAATCCACATTCAAATCAAAATAGCTGACTTCCTGTTATGAAGCAGACGGGACAAGAAGGTAAGTGTTATACAAATGGTGTTTTATTTATACAAGCAGCAGTGCCGGAGGTGAATGGTGAGTTCGTGAAGGTGAGCAAGACTTGAAGTGATGAATACTGAGCTGGATGGTAACGTGAAGAGAGTAACAGGTCCTTTCCGTTTTAGGTGGCGAGACTGGAGGATTCCAAGAACGAAAGCCAGAGGGGTTCAGAGAGTTCGTGGATCCACCACCCTCCGCTGACGCGGAAGTCAGCTTACGGCCACACACCGCTAATGACAGGATACTGAGAAGACACAGAGGACTGGCGCTTGGAAGACTGGAACGAGACAGAGATAAGGTAAGTACAATTGGGTAAGTAATCTCGATAGTGATACTCGCCAAGAGTTACTGGAAGTCCGCTTTCTCTGGAACGAGCCCGGACAATGAGTGGTGTGTGGAGAGTGTCTTTTATGTGTTGGTGATGATTACGTGCAGGTGTTCATTAATCAATACTCAGGTGACGGTGATCTGGGAGTGATTGTGGGTGCAGAACCTGACCAATCCGTGACACTACCCCCCTCCCCAGGGCCCGCTCCTGAGGGCCGAAGTCTCTTGCGCCGTGGTGGTCTACCTCGTCCTCGGGGTGCAGGAAACTCAGGATGACTAGCGTGGAACTCCTCAGTGAGCGTGGGATCTAGAATATCATCTCTTGGGACCCATGACCTCTCCTCTGGTCCATAACCCTCCCAGTCAACCAGGTACTCGAGTAGACCACCACGACGACGAGACCGGAGAATCTCCCGGACGGAGTAGACGGCTCCATCTTCCAGCATGAGGGGGGGAGGAGGTTCTTCTTCGTGGTCAGGTTCTGTGGAGAGAGTGAGAGGTGGATGAAATGGTTTCAGTAGTGAGACATGGAAGGTGGGGTGAATGCGATATTCAGGTGGGAGTTGAAGCCTGTAGGTGACGGGGTTGACCTGTTCCAGGATGTTGAAGGGACCAACAAACCTGGGACTTAATTTCTTGGAGGGCAGTCGCAGACGGATATCTCGAGTGGAAAGCCACACTTGATCGCCTGGCCTGAATTCTGGGGCTGGGGCCCTCCTCCGATCCGCGAAGGCTTTCTGTCTGCGTACTGCCCTCTGTAGGTGGTGATGTGCTTCGTCCCAGACCCTCTCGCTCTCCCGGAACCAGAGATCCACTGCGGGGACCTCAGATGGTTCACCATTCCAGGGAAATAGCGGTGGTTGGAATCCGAGAACGCACTGGAATGGTGTGAGGCCGGTGGACGGTTGCCGCAGTGAATTTTGGGCATACTCTGCCCAGCCCAGGAACTGGTTCCAGGAGTTCTGGTGGTTGTGGCAGAAGGTCCGGAGGAACCGCCCCACTTCCTGGATTTTCCTCTCCGTCTGGCCATTGGACTGCGGATGATAGCCAGAGGAGAGGCTGACGGTCACACCTAGGAGACGGAAGAAGGATTTCCATAGACGGGAGATAAACTGAGGACCGCGGTCCGATACAATATCCTCAGGTATTCCATACTGACGGAAGACGTGATTGAACAGGAGTTGGGCTGCTTCAAAGGCAGTGGGTAGTCCTTTCAGGGGCAGTAACTTGCAGAACTTGGAGAATCGATCCACTATGACAAAGATGCAGGTGTTTTCATCCGATGCTGGTAAGTCCGTCATAAAATCCACTCCCAGGTGTGACCAGGGGCGGTTCGGGATTGGCAAGGGATGGAGTTTACCTGCGGGCAAATGCCTGGGACTTTTGGACATGGCACACTCCTTGCACCCCTGGATGAACCGCTGCACATCCCTTGCCATCCCAGGCCACCAGAAGCGCTCGGATAGCAGCGAGAGGGTGTTGTTGGTCCCGGGATGTCCAGTGCCCAGGGAAGTGTGGATGGAGCGAATGAGATCTACCCGTTGTGTCCTAGGAATGTAACGTCGATCAGGAGGGCAGCCCGGCGGAGGGCGAGGAGCAGGAGTAGCGACACTAGGGGGAGCAGACCATTCGATGGGGTTGATGAAGATGTCTTGTGGGAGGATATTGCTGGGAGGTTCAGTGGAATCAGTGGAGTCGTGGATTCTAGACAGGGCATCTGCTCTTATATTTTTTGGACCGGGACGATAGGAGATGGAGAAGTGGAACCTTGAAAAGAACAGTGCCCACCTGGCCTGACGTGGGCACAGCCTTTTTGCATCACGGAGGTATTGGAGGTTTTTATGATCTGTGAGTACCAGGAAAGGATGATTGGCTCCCTCCAACCAGTGTCGCCACTCCTCCAGGGCGAGCTTGATGGCGAGAAGTTCCCGGTTGCCGATGTCATAGTTCTTCTCCGCCGGGCTGAACTTCCGGGAGAAGTAGGCACATGGATGGAGTAAACGTGGAGTTCCGTGATGTTGGGAGAGAACCGCTCCGACTCCCGAGGTAGATGCATCCACCTCCACCACGAAAGGAAGGTCTGGATCTGGATGGCGCAGAATAGGAGTCTGGGTGAAGGCGTCCTTGAGGGATTGGAAGGCTGCGGCGGCTTCGGGGTTCCAGGTAAGTTTAGTTGGTTTTCCTTTGAGTAGGTTGGTTAATGGAGTTGTGATGATACTATAACCTTGAATGAAACGGCGGTAGAAATTAGCAAAACCGAGGAATCTCTGGAGTTCTTTGACAGAAGAGGGTTTAGGCCAGGACATGACAGATGACACCTTCCTCTCGTCCATACGAATACCCTCACGGTCGATGATGTATCCCAGGAATTGAACGGATGGAAGGTGGAATGAACATTTTTCTGCTTTCAAGAAGAGTTGGTGTTCCCTGAGTTTCTGGAGGACCTCCGCAACGTGGTGGATGTGTTCAGTCTCACTCCGGGAGTAGATGAGGATATCGTCAATGTAGACAATTACTGACCGATGGAGAAACTCCCGGAGGACTTCATGCATGAAGTTTTGGAATACGGAAGGGGCGTTGACCAGGCCATAGGGCATGACGCAATACTCATAGTGGCCTGTAGGGGTCACGAAGGCCGTCTTCCACTCATCCCCCTTCCGTATTCTCACCAGATTGTAAGCGCTGCGGAGGTCCAATTTCGTGAAGATGGTGGCTGACCGGAGTTGTTCGAGGGCCGCTGGGACGAGAGGAAGGGGATATTTGAACTTGACTGTGGCTTGATTCAGGATGCGGTAGTCAATACACGGCCGCAGCCCTCCATCCTTTTTCGCCACGAAAAAGAAGCTGGATGCAGCGGGAGAAGTGGAGGGACGAATGTATCCTTGCTGGAGAGCCTCGTGAATATACTCCTCCATGGCCTTAGTCTCCGGAAGTGACAACGGGTAGATCCTTCCTCTGGGCAAAGGAGCATCAGGAATCAGGTCTATGGCGCAGTCCCATGGCCGATGGGGAGGTAGCTGGGAAGCTCTCTTGGGGCAGAAGACGTCCTGGAAAGAGGAGTAGGTATCCGGAACCTCGGTGGATCGTTGCTCCAAAGGGCTCTCGATGGATGTGGCGCAGACAGGAATGGGTCTTGGTATAGGGCGTGGAGCTTCTGGAAAGCACTCTGGAAAACAGTCATGACCCCACCGGATTACCTCTCCATTGCCCCAAGAGATGATGGGATTGTGCTTCACCAGCCACGGGCGCCCCAAGATGATGTCCATGGTGGCCCCCTCCAGAACCAGAAGTTGGATGAGTTCTTGGTGAAGAGCTCCTATCTGAAGGTGGATGGGTTGGCATTTACGATGGATACGGGGTCGTGCTGTGATGGAACGTGTTATGGGCTGAATCTGGTAGACGCTCGACGAAGCTTCGGTTCGGAGCTGTAACTGGCGACAGAGGCTCCCCGAGATGAAGTTCCCCGCTGACCCGGAGTCGATGAGAGCGTGGGCTATGACAGAAGATGTGGAGGTGGTTAACTGAACACATGTAGACAGAGGATACATCTTTTCAACTTCGGATTGGATGACACTCACCGCGGTAGGAACAGGACGAAGGGGGCATTTCATCCGAACATGCCCACTGGCTCCACAATAGAGACACAGACCCCGGGTCAGCCTTCTCTGTCGCTCAGCGGATGATAGTCTACCAGATTCAAGTATCATCGGCTCTGGTTCTGGAGGGCTGGCGGTCTCCACTGGGCGGAGGAGTGCATTAGGAGAGACATCGGAGAGAGTATGATATGATTGCATGCGGTCAGAACATCTGATGGATTGCTGTATGAAACGCTCCAGACCCATAGCGTCATCCAACGCAGCTAGTTGGAGGCGAAGACGGGGTTCGAGCCCGAGACGATAGGTGGTCAGCAACGACCGCTCGTTCCATCCACTGGCAGCGGCTAGGGTTCGAAACCGTAAAGCATACTCATGAGTGGACATCGATCCTTGTGATAAGTGATAGAGCTGCTCACCCGCTGATACTTCCCCGTCTGTACGGTTGAACACCTCTTTGAAGTGATTGATGAATGCCTGGATGGAACGAGTGGTCGGCCCGCTTTGCTGCCACATCGATTCGGCCCACTTCAAAGCTGGTCCTGTGAGAAGAGAGGTGATAAACGCTATTTTAGACTGGTCTGTAGGATAGAGCGCTGGTTGCATAGTAAAGACAAGAGAACATTGCAGTAGAAATCCATTGCACTCCTCCGCCCCGCCAGCGTAGGGCGCTGGTCGGGCCATGGGACTGGATGGTGGTTCCGAAGAAGTGCATGGAGGTATGGGTGCCGGTGGTGCGGAAGGGGTGACAGATGGGGATGACAACAAAACCTTCCGCAGATTATCCACCAGTTCCTGGAATGGATCCTGAGCACTCATGCTGCTTACTGTTATGGGTCCGGGCTTCTGTTATGAAGCAGACGGGACAAGAAGGTAAGTGTTATACAAATGGTGTTTTATTTATACAAGCAGCAGTGCCGGAGGTGAATGGTGAGTTCGTGAAGGTGAGCAAGACTTGAAGTGATGAATACTGAGCTGGATGGTAACGTGAAGAGAGTAACAGGTCCTTTCCGTTTTAGGTGGCGAGACTGGAGGATTCCAAGAACGAAAGCCAGAGGGGTTCAGAGAGTTCGTGGATCCACCACCCTCCGCTGACGCGGAAGTCAGCTTACGGCCACACACCGCTAATGACAGGATACTGAGAAGACACAGAGGACTGGCGCTTGGAAGACTGGAACGAGACAGAGATAAGGTAAGTACAATTGGGTAAGTAATCTCGATAGTGATACTCGCCAAGAGTTACTGGAAGTCCGCTTTCTCTGGAACGAGCCCGGACAATGAGTGGTGTGTGGAGAGTGTCTTTTATGTGTTGGTGATGATTACGTGCAGGTGTTCATTAATCAATACTCAGGTGACGGTGATCTGGGAGTGATTGTGGGTGCAGAACCTGACCAATCCGTGACACTTCCTGTTGGTCGTAGCTAATGGGTATAAATTTTTTGCAAAAAAAATCTGGTGATCAAAAATGATTAGGCTGTAGTTAAGAACTGTTAGTTTTATGGACAGTTAGAATGTTTTGTATATGCAGACAAGGGCTTTATGATGGGCCTGATTTGAATTTAGAAAAATGTTTTATTTCTTAAACATGTTTGAAGTTCTTAATAGATTTCACTGTTGCACATTTAGTCTTTTTATTTTTTTACAGTAATGTACATTTTGCAGTTTGTTTACATGGTGTACATTGGATGCACATATTTATGACTTCTTGTTACAGTATTCATTTAAAATAAAAGTTGTTTAAAATAAACAACTGTGTGCACCCTATTATTAATGTAGATGTGTATTTCAGTAATACACTTAAGTAGGGGAGTTTTAAGTTACCAGCATTTATATCAAAATATGGATCCCATGTCTGCAAAACTAACATTTTAAATGAAATATTGATAGCTAATCGATATCGAATCGAATTGAATCGAAACCATAAAAATAAGAATCGAATCGAATTGCTAAATTGGTCACAATACCCAGCCCTAATTCACATCCTAATGAATAAACAACCAAGAGTTTAAATATTCCCTTCTATCTCCTCCTCTCTGACTCTCTCTTTCCACCCATCCCCCCTCCCCACTCTCACCCTAACACTCAACAAACACACACCCACTTACCACGCACACACATAAGTGCAGAGCAGAGAGGGATCAGATTTGTTTTTTAATTTTCATTAATTCATAGATCTTTGTATAATTATGAAATGAACGGTGTCTGATCAGAATGACTAGTAGTCTGTATGAAAAAAGTTTCAAAGACTTTGGATGCTGCACTTTAAAGATATAATAAAATTACGGCTATCTTTTTTTACTCCGATTTCAATCAATCACCACATCAACACCGTTCAAGATATCCTAAATCTGCTCGCAATTTAGCATCTTCAGAATGTTGGCATCATGTCAAAAAAGTTTGGTGTGAATTGGTTGGTTTTCCCGAGAGAAGTATATAAAATTCCACAGCCTGATTTTTCCAAATATCCACATTCAAATCAAAATAGCTGACTTCCTGTCGATCGTAGCTAATGGGTGTAAATTAGAAATGTTTCTGGCTTGATGAGATCAATATATGTACCGAGTTTGGTGACTGTAGGACAAACTAAACCCCCAACTTTTGTCAAAAGGTGGCGCTATGGAGCGCCTGCTCCACACCCATTTATGGGCTTTTATCAGTGTCTAAATATCATTAATACAGATGTGTGTGTGAAGTTTCATGAAATTCTGAGTATTTTAAGTGGCTCCAAAACACAAAAAGCTAAAGTTAAAGTTTGATACGTTGCCATGGCAACATGATAAAAGTTATCGATAATGCAATTCACAGATTCTCATTGGCCATGTTTCAACATTATTGAGATGAAGTTTGAAGCAAATTGAGTAAAATTAAGAGGTTGATTTAAAAGCATTTAGAAAATGTTGCGCTTTGTGCTGCCAGTTGGTGGCGCTATAACTTTGACTCCTAATAGTCACATCTCTGTGATCGGCATCATAAGATGAACAAACTGCTGAAGTTTGGTCAAAATCAGACAAAGTGTGTTAAAGTTATTAGACACTTCCTGTTTCTCATTTCTCGCCATAACTTTGTCGCCCCGCCACGGCCAAACCGTTCGAGATATCAAAAATCCCCTGGCAATTTTGCGTCCCCAATGTCTTGAGATCATGCTGACCGAGTTTGGTGGCCATCGGTGGAAAGGTCTAGGAGGAGTATTTCAAATTCCATTGCATGCGCTTTTTAGACATCCCTGAATAGCTGACTTCCTGTAGGGTGAAGCACTGACTTTGAGCATGAAAGTTTTTCAGCCCGATGAGGTCTATATGTGTATGAATTTTGATAACTGTAGGTCAACCGGTGTGCGCTCCAGAGTCCCTCAAATGTATTTTTTTTTCATGCTGTGCCACGCCCCCCCCAGGTGACCCCCCCATGTCAAAGTTGGTCCGGCCCTGATGGCCGCAGGTTCCAATGTGTGTGCAAAGTTTCAAGAGTTTTCGTGTATGTTAAGGGCCCCGAAATTACCCAAAACATTGATGAAATAATAATAATAATTAAAGCTGCAAGCAGCGTTGACCGGGCCCTCGCCGTCTGGCAGTCGCCATCCCGATAGCATCAGGAAAACGGTGCCCAGTTGGCACATGCATTCACAGTAACCCTTTGGACTAACCCTAACTGTCTCTCCTCCTGTCTGACTCTTTCTCTTGCCACCCATCCCCCCTCCTTACACTCAGCCACTTACCACACAAACACACACATAGAGTGCAGAGCAGAGTGAGATCAGATATTTTTTTTAATTTTCTTTCAATCGTGGAGTTTTGTATAATTATGAAATGAACTGTGTTTGATCAGAATGAATAGTTATTTGTATGAAAAAAGTTTCAAAGAGTTAGGATGCTGCACTTTAAATATATAATAAATCATTGAAAACTGAAAATGGAAAATGAAATTCTAGGCACGCTATCTGCCTCAAAAACACAGGAAACAAATATTTGAATTTTTTATTTTTATTTATTTGCCATGGAAACAGCATTTGATGCATCAGGGACGCCTTTACAGACTCTCATCGGCCGTGTTATTACATCATTCTGATGAAGTTTGAAGAAAATCGAGTACAAATATATTGTCCGTTGTTCGTTCGTGTTTGTTAGTTCATTAACCATTGTTAACAAAAGAGACCCTATTTTAAATAGTTACCATGTTTTATGATCTACAACCATTTTTAAATATTATTTTAATGATCTATAAGCATCTGTGAAATAATTATAAACAAATATATTAAAAATAAATACATATTAACTTAGTTGATGTATTTGTTTCTCATTCTAATTAAGTGAACTGAGCAGTATAGTGTCATACTTATAAGATTTTTCATTCTATCAGTGAGATTGTGTATCTGTATATAAATCATATAATTTTTCCTTAAAAGATTAAAAAAAGATTTTAATGCTCTTTAAGCACCTATACAAAATAATTATGTAAAAGTACACTGACAGTACAGTATATATCAACTGATTCTATGGATTATTTTCATTCTTATACACTGAGAATGAGCCAAATAGCATTATAGTTCAAACGATTCCTTATCTTATGAGGACCTCTAGTGTTCATCCCTGGTACTAGAGCTTTAATCTGACAAATTTATATGACACTTTTAATGTTTTTGGGGCCTCTGAGCATGATAACATTTTGAAACTACACATATTTCCTAAGAATTTCTTGTTCTTTATATGTAAAAAGTTTTGATGAGTTAGAATAATGCAATTTAAAGATATATGGAAATAACTCTCCATCTTTTTTACTGTTACTTTCATAAATCACCACATCAACACCGTTCAAGATATCCCAAAGCCGTTCACATTTTAACATCCTCAGTATCTTGGCATCATGTTGACAAAGTTTGGTGTGCACTGTCTGATTCTGCTATGAGTGATATGAATTTATTCACAGCTATATTTTTCCAAAAATCCACATTCAAATCAAAATAGCTGACTTCCTGTTGGTCGTAGCTAATGGGTGTAAATTTTTTGCAAAAAAAATCTGGCGATCAAAAATGATTAGGCTGTAGTTAAGAACTGTTAGTTTTATGGACAGTTAGAATGTTATGTATATGCAGACAAGGGCTTTATGATGGGCCTGATTTGAATTTAGAAAAATGTTTTATTTCTTAAACATGTTTGAAGTTCTTAATAGATTTCACTGTTGCACATTTAGTCTTTTTATTTTTTTTACAGTAATGTGCATTTTGCAGTTTGTTTACATGGTGTACATTGGATGCACATATTTATGACTTCTTGTTACAGTATTCATTTAAAATAAAAGTTGTTGTCGAATTGCCAAATTGGTCACAATACCCAACCCTAATTCACATCCTAATGAATAAACAACACAGAGTTTAAATATTCCCTTCTATCTCCTCCTCTCTGACTCTCTCTTTCCACCCATCCCCCCTCCCCACTCTCACCCTAACACTCAAAAAACACACACCCACTTACCACGCACACACATAAGTGCAGAGCAGAGAGGGATCAGATTTGTTTTTTAATTTTCATTAATTCATAGATCTTTGTATAATTATGAAATGAACGGTGTCTGATCAGAATGACTAGTAGTCTGTATGAAAAAAGTTTCAAAGACTTTGGATGGTGCACTTTAAAGATATAATAAAATTACGGCTATCTTTTTTTACTCCGATTTCAATCAATTACCACATCAACACCGTTCAAGATATCCTAAATCTGCTCGCAATTTAGCATCTTCAGAATGTTGGCATCATGTCAAACAAGTTTGGTGTGAATTGGTTGGTTTTCCCGAGAGAAGTATATAAAATTCCACAGCCTGATTTTTCCAAATATCCACATTCAAATCAAAATAGCCGACTTCCTGTCGACCGTAGCTAATGGGTGTAAATTAGAAATGTTTCTGGCTTGATGAGATCAATATATGTACCGAGTTTGGTGACTGTAGGACAAACTAAACCCCCAACTTTTGTCAAAAGGTGGCGCTATGGAGCGCCTGCTCCACGCCCATATATGGGCTTTTATCAGTGTCTAAATATCATTAATACAGATGTGTGTGTGAAGTTTCATGAAATTCTGAGTATTTTAAGTGGCTCCAAAACACAAAAAGCTAAAGTTAAAGTTTGACACGTTGCCATGGCAACATGATAAAAGTTGTCGATAATGCAATTCACAGATTCTCATTGGCCATGTTTCAACATTATTGAGATGAAGTTTGAAGCAAATTGAGTAAAATTAAGAGGTTGATTTAAAAGCATTTAGAAAACGTTGCGCTTTGTGCTGCCAGTTGGTGGCGCTATAACTTTGACTCATAATAGTCACATATCTGTGATCGGCATCATAAGATGAACAAACTGCTGAAGTTTGGTCAAAATCAGACAAAGTGTGTTAAAGTTATTAGACACTTCCTGTTTCTCATTTCTCGCCATAAATTTGTCGCCCCGCCACGGCCAAACCGTTCGAGATATCAAAAATCCCCTGGCAATTTTGCGTCCCCAATGTCTTGAGGTCATGCTGACCGAGTTTGGTGGCAATCGGTGGAAAGGCTTAGGAGGAGTATTTCAAATTCCATTGTATGCGCTTTTTAGACATCCCTGAATAGCTGACTTCCTGTTGGGCGAAGCACTGACTTTGAGCATGAAAGTTGTTCGGCCCGATGAGGTCTATATGTGTATGAATTTTGATAAATGTAGGTCAACCGGTGTGTGCTCCACAGTCCCTCAAAAGTAAATTTTTTTAACGCTGTGCCACGCCCCCCCCAGGTGACCCCCCCATGTCAAAGTCTGTCCGGCCCTGATGGCCGCAGGTTCCAATGTGTGTGCAAAGTTTCAAGAGTTTTCGTGTATGTTAAGGGCCCCAAAATCCCCCAAAACATTGAAAGAATAATAAAAAGAATTAAAGCTGCAAGCAGCGATGAACGGGCCCTCGCACCCGGGCTCACCGCCGACCGGTGGCTTTAGGAAAACAGCAAACGGTGGGCATTATGCTTTTAAAACAGTAAATGTAGGAAAAATAGATCAAAGTCACTTAAATGTGCCAAACCTCCTGCTGCCAGCTGGTGGCGCTATGCCTGTAACTGATTATTGACATGTAGATGTGTTCAGGCCAGCACTTTCATCAAACATATGAAGTTTGGTGCAGATTGACCTTGGTATGTTTAAGTTAGTGCAAGATATGATATATCCTGCTGTCAATAGGTGGCGCTATGATAATATCTGAATATTGGCCTTAAGATGTCTTCAGGCCAGGACTCTTATCAAACATGTGAAGTTTGAGGCAGATTGGACATTTTATGGCTGAGTTATAACAACTTCTATGTCCATGACCAAACATCAAACTTTGTCAGGCCACCACGGACATGCCCTTCAACGAAAACTCAAGATCTTCGCAATTTAACATCACTAAAGCCTTTTTATTAGACTGACCGATTTTAGTGTTGATCTGTATAAATCTCTTGGAGGAGTTTGTTGTAGAGTACAGCATGACACTTCCTGTTGCCAGCAGGTGGCGCTATGACTATAACTGAATATGGGCATGTAGATGTCTTCAGGTCAGGAGTGTTATCACACATGTGAAGTTTGGGACAGATCGGACATTGTATGCCTGAGTTATAGAAACTTCCTTTTTCATGGCGAAACATCGAAATTTGCGAGACCGCTATGGACACGCCCTCCAATGAAAACTCTAGATCTTTGCAATTTAACGTCACAAAGTGCTTTAGATTACACTCAGCAAATTTGGCGTTAATCCGGATAAATCTCTAGGAGGAGTTCGTTCAAGTACGAGGCCTGAAAATGGCAAAAATGACAAAATTTGCTGAGAAAATTAAAAATAACCGACTTCCTGTTGGGTGTCAAATTTTGCTCCAAGAGGCTTTTTTGTAGGTATTGGACCCTATTTTAAATAGTTACCATGTTTTATGGTCTACAAGCATTTTTAAATATTATTTTAATAGTCTATAAGCATCTGTGAAATAATTATAAACAAATATATTGAAAATAAATACATATTAACTTAGTTGACTTTTTGGCCTTTTTGTATTTGTTTCTCATTCTAATTAAGTGAACTGAGCAGTATAGTGTCATACTTATAAGATACTTTGTTCTATCAGTCAGAGTGTATATATGTATTTAAATCACATAATTTTTCCTTAAAAGATAAAAAAAAATATTTTAATGCTCTTTAAGCACCTATACAAAATAATTATGTAAAATTACACTGACAGTACAGTACATATCAACTGATTCTATGGATTATTGTCATTCTTATACACTGACAATGAGCTAAATAGCATTAGAGGTCAAACGATTCCTTATCTTATGAGGACCTCTAGTGTTCATCCCTGGTATTAGAGCTTTAATCTGACGAATTTATTTGACACTTTTAATGTTTTTGGGGCCTCTGAGCATGATAACATTTTGAAACTACACGTATTTCCTAAGAATTTCTTGTTCTTTATATGTAAAAAGTTTTGATGAGTAAGAATAATGCAATTTAAAGATATATGAAAATAACTCTTCATCTTTTTTATTGTTACTTTCATAAATCACCACATCAACACCGTTCAAGATATCCCAAAGCCGTTCACAATATAGGGAACATTTTCCCTATATTCTGATGATGATGATGATAAGAACATGTAATTCATGATGATAACAAAATGTTATTATTGCTTGTTTTACGTCCACCACTTCTGTTTAAATGTCATTGTTACCTATCTGTTCCATTTGTGTGTGGATATTGTTTTGCAGGTGACTCCTGTTATAAGACATCACTCTTAAGCGCTACATAACTAAGAATCAATTAGGAAAACGGTGCCCAGTTGGCACATGCATTCACAGTAACCCTCTGCCAGTTTGGATTTAAAGTTTACAGAAATGAAAGGGTTACATTTTTAAATCAACACACAGACAAATACACACTAAACATACAACTTTACCATCCAGTTTCATTTGTTAACATTGTTAACATGAACAATAATAAATAGCATTTATTAATGTTAATTAATATTAACCTAAAAAAGTACTCATATATTGTTTAAAGGTAAATTAGTATCTTTTAACATAGTGTATGTACTGTGAATTAACATGAACATGAACACAGTTCATGTGGGTATACAACAATAAACAATAAAGTGCTCAATAAACGCTTCATTCTTTCAAAATATCTTTAAAAATCAAGTTGGGTATTGTAATGGGGCGATATATAAATATAACTCATCTTAAAATGGTACAATTTTCAGATGTTTTGAACAGATAACAGCAAAGTTTGTTTTGTTGTCAAAGTTTGTCTTGAAATTGTTAGTGTTTTTTTTTTTTTTATTGAATCAAAAATTTTAATTATGAAAATAAATGTCTATCAATGAAGATAAATCGCTCATGCTAAAAAGCTGTATTTTTCTTAATCTTTTGCTATGTGACTGAATAGGACAAGTTCATGGTACAGTTCAGTAAAAAATTAATAAAAAACAACAACTGCAATATACAAAGAATGAAAGAGTTCGTGACCCTTTATATTTTCTCAAAGATCAGACTCTCAAAGTTCAGACTTATTTATGCAGATTAAACTACAGCAATGTGCAATGTGCAAATTGCATCTTCCTCAAAGATGGTCTTAAGCAAAACAACATGTTCCACTGGTCTCTCTCCCTTTCACCCCTCCCCCCTTCAGTCACTCTTAGTGTCAACACAGACTGTCAGCCCAGTGACAACAGTTTACTGATTTCTTTTTTTAATTTTCTTTAATTCATAGAAGCTTGAATAACTATGATATTACCAGCACTTGCTCATAATGATTAGATCTCTGTGTGAAAAAAGTTTTAAAGAGTTTGGATGCTGCACTTTAAAGATATAAAAAATTAGGGTTATGTTTTTTAAAAAATCACCACGTCAACACCGTTCAAGATATCCCAAATCCGCTCGCAATTTAACATCTTCAGAATCTTCTCTTCATGTTAAAAAAGTTTGGTGTGAATACCTTGTTATTCTTAGAAGGAGTGTGAATTTGTTTACAGCCTGATTTTTCCAAAAATCCACATTCAAATCAAAATAGCCGGCTTCCTGTTGGTCTTAGCTAATGAGTTTGATTTAGAAAGTTGTCCAGATTGATGAGAACAATATATGTACAGAGTTTGGTGACTGTAGGAAAAACTAACCCCCCAACTTTTGTCAAAAGATGGCGCTATAGAGTGCCTGCTCCACGCCCATTTATGACCTTTTGCCAGTGTCTAACTATCATTAATATTGATGTGTGTGTTGAGTTTCATGAAATTCTAAACATGTTATCTGCTTCGAAAAGACAGGAATCTAATTTTAAAGTTTAACACGTTGCCATGGCAACAGCATTTGATTTATCATCGTACCCTTTACATATTCTTATCGGCCGTGTTTTGACATTATTTTGATGAAGTTTGAAGAAAATCAAGTAAAATTAAGAGGCTGATTTCAACGCATTTTGAAAATGACACGCTTCCTGCTACCAGTTGGTGGCGCTATAACTTTGACTCATAATAGTCACATTTATGGAATCGCCATCATACAACGAACAATCTGGTGAAGTTTCATCAGAATCAGGCAATGTGTGCAACAGTTATTAGACACTTCCTGTTTCTCATTTCTCGCCATAACTTTGTCGCCTTGCCACGGCCAAACCGTTCGAGATATCAAAAATCCCCTCGCAATTTAGCGTCCCCAATGTCTTGAGATCATGCTGACCGAGTTTGGTGACAATCGTATGGAAATCCTGGGAGGAGTACGTTAAATTCCAGAGCATGCGCTTTTTAAACAGCCCTAAATATCTCACTTCCTGTTGCGTTAAGAAAATGACATAGAGTACAAAAGTTGTTCAGCTCAATGAGTTCTATATGTGTACCGAGTTTCATATGTGTACGTTCAAGTATGTGTGCTATATGGCCCTAAAAATTCCAGGGGGCGCTGTAGAGTCCCCTTGCCACGCCCCGGTACCAGCCTCTGTGACGTCCTGATGGCCGCAGATTCCGACATGTGTGCAAATTTTCAAGAGTTTTTGAGCATGTTAAGACCCCCTTAAGTGCCCGGAAGGTTAACAAAAAAAAAAAAAAAAAAAATAAGAATCCTTAGGAAAACAAGAGGGCCTTCGCCCATTCTGGGCTCGGGCCCTAATAATCCTTAGAAAAACAATAGGGCCTTCGCCCTTTTGGGCTCGGGCCCTAATAATCCTTAGAAAAACAATAGGGCCTTCGCCCATTCTGGGCTCGGGCCCTAAATATGTGATGATAATATTGATCGAGCAATTGATGTAAGGTAAATGAAAATATATGAGCAGAATTGAGAAAATAGTATTAATGGAGATAAATTGTAGCCTATCACATCTAGGCAAACGTGTGAAATTCACGGTGCATTTTATGCAAACAACTCTAATCGTAGTTGTATATCTATATTTACAGTAGGCATAATTGTCATTGCGTATGCAGCATGAGTCACAATCTTCTGTTCGTGAACAGTTGTATTTCATTCATTATCTGACTATGCATCCGTGCATTTAATTGCCATTGGCTCGTGTGATAGTAATATGGATCTTAGTAGCATTTTTAGTGATACTAGACAATAATAATTGATACCCGCTAGACGGTGTAATTTACTTCCGGGTAAAGATATGATCAGTCAAATGAAATACAATAAATGTACAAATAAATATTACAAATTAAAAAACGATCGGAAATGCGTCCAATTTTCTATTACTATTATTTGATGACAAAAATACATTTGGAAAACAAAATACAGCCATTTCTGCTTTTTTTCTTTTAAACAAAAAACCAAGCTGCACCCTTTTTTAAATTTCATCTTTCATTCCGAAATTGAATAATGAATGAACGAAAAAGTACACGGACCGAACATGGTGGTGCTCACTGATATACTGTTCCCCTATTCATATCTAATCAAAAGTAGCATTGCCATTAAAATGTGATTTTATCCATAATACAAATACCATTCACATATATGACTAATCAACATTATATTACTAGCATTAATGTTGTTATTGTTACAACTTAAAAGATCACAGCTGACCTTGCTAGCTAGCTAACCTATTGCAATTTTGTACATTCCACTATTGCGCAGTGTTGCCATTTGGCAACACATACATTTGATCGATTTACAAAAAACTAATTTCATAAAAACTTTTTTGAGTGGTGAATGTCATCATTACTTCCTGGAGGTGATGTCTCTGATTTTTTTGTGAATGTGACACGAGTTGATCCTTTGTTTTTATTGACGTTTTCGTTTGCATTCAGCAACTACTCACAATAGACGTCAGTCTGTCAGAAATCGCGCTACACTGTTGCCAGATCGGGTTGACGATTTCCAGCCCAAAAGCTCACCAAAACCTGCCCACTTCGACAAAAATCAGCCCAAATTTTAACTGCCAAAATAATGAGAATTTTATTGCCATGTCAAGGTTGATAAGGACAATTTTTATCTCTTTGAAAAAAGAATAATGACAGAATAAAATAAAGATTTCACAGGAATCAATTTCACAGGAATATGGATCAAAACAGTCCAAAAATATGCGTAAAATGTCCAAAAATCTTTTCAAAGTGGAAATTAACCGATGACTTTAACCCTTGGAAAAACACATGCATCATTTTCAATGTCCACAGTAAAAATATGCTAATTTCTGTGCAAAAAGTGCACAATAAAGTGATGAGAAACAAATGTAATGTAGCTGGCATTTACGTTCATGCACACACCCACGTTTTCTTATTTCAGTTACAATTATATTTTGAAGTCTTCTATTCATCTCTCACCATGTGTAATCCACGTTGTGAGATTTGAGTCACTTAGACTTTTTATTGTGTAACTTATATTTAGGCCAATTTGCCATCGCAATTACTTAAAATGAATAAATGAATAAGCTGCTTGTTCAAAATCTTGCCCGTTATAGCGCCAAAACCCGTCACTCACAAGTCATCACATCTCACTAACGTTAAAGACGTAAATTGATTGACAGGTCTCTGTTAAACTAAACCAGTAAAGGTTGCATTAAGCAAAAATGAGTTGATGACTGCACTACACATTATATTACTGTGATACTTTGAGCTCGAAGGTATTAAAATAACGATGACTAATGATAAAAGCGAAGAAAAAAGCAGCTGATTGGGCGGCTTTTATTTTTTTAAAGCAGCCCAAATTTTGTCTACCCGCCCAATGCGTTATTCTCCGGTCCAAGCCGATCAAAAGAAGCCCAATTGGGCGGAAACCCGCCCAATCTGGCAACACTGGCTACAGAAAAACACTGCAGTCATGTGACTTAACCAAAGCACATCATTGGCTAAACTAAGGTCTTCTCTTTCCAGCAAAAAAAAAATAAAACGTTTGTCTTAAAGAGACAGTGGCAGGGAAATGAACATAAAGAGCATGTTGCCATATGGCAACACCGTGCGGTAGAGGGTTAAATAAAATTGGGCTAAACACGCTTCCTTATGGGGTCCCATTCAGGATACCATATGATGCTGATGTTTCTTCACCTATTCTTACCTGTAATGTACAATTAAACAAAAAATCTAATATCCAGTTATACATTCTCCCTCCTACACCAATTCTATTTAACTTAATTAACAGTCCTTCCCTCCATAGAGTGTCATACGCTTTTTCAATATCAAAGAAAACTGCAACAAGAAACTCCTTCATTATTAGTGCCTTCCTAGTCTCACGTAGGTCTGGAATTCATGGCAGCTTTGATTGGCCAAGGCCCGCCCATAAGGCCTTTGACCGACATGTCAAACAACCAATCACAGTTCGTTTCGTTCAGCGTCACGTTTTTGGTGCGTGGAAATGCCCCCACAACAACAGACGGGCATGCAACAGTCAGTCACTGAAATAACCAGCATTGAAAATTAAACAAGAAGAGGGAGAACAAACAGTAAGTCAGTAATTTGTTCGCGAACGTCGTAAATGTGTATAACAACAATGGCATCTGCATAAGCACATTTTAGCAAAACACAGAGTAAATCAGTCGGCGCTTTGTTTCCCGGCGGACCGCAAATAAATGCAACACTCGCATCTCCCGGACATCCGATCAAATTCAACTAATCAGATGACGACTTCGACATTCCTGAAGTGTTTCCAGTTAAGTGTACCATATGCATCAGACGTTTAGCCAACGTTCTGTGGGCGTGACGTCTGAGGCTGAGACTAGTGCCTTCCTAACCTCATTTTCAAACAATAAAAGAGCATCCACTGTTTATCTCTTCTTCCTAAAACCACACTGAACTGGTATTAATATTTCTTTCTTTTCCAGAAAATAATTTAACCTTCTTACTAACATTTTCTCCATTACTTTGCATAATGTAGATGTAAGAGCGATTGGCCCGTAGCTATTAGATTTTGTTGCATCCTTACCTGGTTTCACTACTGGTATTACTATTGCACTTTTCCAATCTTTGGGTAAATAACCTTCATTCCATATATGATTATATAAATCCAACATTGTTTTAATTGCTACCTCTGGTAAGTTTTTTTACATACTATAAGTAATCATGTCTTTCCCTGGTGTTGTATTCTTTTAGTTGTTAATAGCTATTTTTTAACTCAAAAACATTAAAATCCTCATCCATACTATTATCAGCTCCTTGTTTTTTCACACGAACATTCTCATATATTCTGCTTAATTCCTGTCTTCTATTTAAAAATTTGTCACTTAAATTGTCAATACTATGGACTTTAGAAAAAGTTTTAGCTAAGACTTCTGTCTTCTCTTTATTTGTTATGGCCACTTTCCCTTCCTCTTCAATTACAGGAATCTGCTTACAACTATTAACACCATTCATTTTCCTAATCATTCTCCAAACCACATTCATTCCAGTTTCTCTCCCAATTGTATTACAAAATTCCTGCCAAGCCTTTCTCTTTGCGCTTTTAATTACCTTCCTTGCAGTAGCCCTTTTTTCTGATATTCTATTACGGTATCTTGAGTTATTACTCTTTTTAAAATCCTGAATAGCTTATTCCTCTCTCTCACTGCCACTGAGCACTCTTCAGACCACCATGGCACATTTTTCTTTTTCTTTCCATTACCTCTTATTAATAGTATAGTCTGATTTGCTGCAGAAATTATTCCTCTTACTACCTTATTGTATTTCTCTTCAATATTTCCTTCCAGCTTAATATTTTTGAAATTTTCTTCACACAACATATTAAATTCCTCCCAATTTGCATGCCTAAATCCCCATCTTGCAGATTGACCCATATTTTCCTTTTGAACGGTACTCTGGATCTCACATATTACAGGCCAATGATCGCTGCCCAAGTTATCTTCAAGTACACTCCAGGTACACTTACCAGCTAAAGCTGCTGACATTATTGTAAGATCCAAACATGACATGCCACCTTTTACTATATCCATTCTTGTTGGTTTCCCATCATTCAAGCACACAAGTGAGTTTTCTTCCATAAATTCTTCTATGATTACCCGTTATCTGTATTTACTACCCCACAGACCATTATGTGCATTAAAATCCCCACATACGATAAATTTGCCCTGTATATTACCCATCATTTCTTTTAATATAGCATTACTTATTTCTTTACATGGATTGTAGGAATTTGTAATTCTGATTCCTTCATGTTTTCCCAATACTTCTATGGTTACACATTCTAAACTATGTGTGAATGTTCTTTTATATGCTATGCTCTCTTTAATAAATGTTGCACACCCTCCACCTCTTCCAGCTTCTCTGTCTTTCCTTTCCACTACATATCCATCGATCTTAAAATCCAAGGAGCTATTTAACCATGTCTCCTGAATACACATGATGTCTGGCAATTTTTCCATTTCTATGATATGTTTTTTTAAAACCTTGCCCATTTGATATTAAGCTCCTGGCGTTCCAATGTAGTAGTAGGAAAGACATTATATACCTAAGTATTATTCTGAGTCATATCCAAAGCAGCATTTCCTTCCTTAGCTTTCAAAATCTCATGGACCTCCTCTGCTGTAACACCTGTTAACTTCAGAAATTTATTGGCACACCCAACAATAATCTTTAACTTGTCTGATTTCCTTTCCACTTGCGAGGTACCATTAACCACCGCACAAATAAAAGCCACAAAATAAATTTTGTTCATCACAATATGTTGATCTGGTTTATTTCTCACAGAATTTACATCTTTCTGAGGAAAGGATTCTGCCATAATTCCTTGCACATTAGTTATTTTTGTTTCAGCTGCCCCTTTCACCTTACGAGTTGCTTCGGCATATGTTAAATGTTGTACTGTTCTTATTTTTTGTACTTCACGGGCTTCTTGTTGTACCGGGCATCCTGCATATGCTGCACTGTGTCTTCCTCCGCAATTGCAACATTTTATCTCTGCACCCTCCTCACACTTGCCATAATCGTGTTCTCCTCCGCATTTTGCACAACGCATTTTGCCTTTACAGATACTAGCAGTATGTCCCATGCGTTGGCATTTGAAACACCTTAAAGGCAGAGGTACGTACTCTCGCACTGAGAAGCTTACGAATCCTAGCTTTACTCTTATCGGCAGATTATTCCCTTCAAACTGTATCATCACGCTCATGCTTTCACATTTTTTTATTTTTTAGCAAAAATGACTGTGCCTCCACTCAGACTACCTTTGATATCATCCATACTTACATTAAGAGGTACTCCCGAAATGACACCTCGAACTTTATTGCCTATTTCTGTGCACGTTATCCGTGCCCCTGCTAGCATTTTCATTGTCATTATTTTTTCCTTCTGCTTCTGATCCATGCATTTAATCATTATTCTTCCATTGCTAAGACAAGATACAGCTTTCACTACTCCTATCTCTTTCTCGATTATTTTCGAAAGTTTGACAGGGTGGGCTTGCTGTTCTGTCTGCTTAGTAAACGTAATAATCACTTTGATTTCTTTTCCTGACATCTTTTTAATAGCTTCATTTCTCGTGTGTCTTGTTTGTTCACAATCAGATCCATCACCCAAACTGCTCTTTTTTTTCCTTTTATTGTATCTTACTTCCTGATACTCCATATCTTGACCATTATCGTCATCCGAGGTGTCTCCCCACGCCGCTCCTCCTTCCGCCATCTTTTTCCACCAGTCCCACACCTGCTGTTCTAACTCTTTGCCTACCTATGTACTCCTCCAAACCCACACTCCACCCAGTGGTCAAAAAACAGCATTACAGCAAACATAATGGCTCTTACATCAGTTAATAAGCTTAAATAGTAATAGGAATATAAGTCATCATTATATAAATAATTGATTCATATTGTGTATGGAAAGAAAGCATTAAAATCATACTGTGAAGCCAGTAGAGAAGAACTCCTGCCCTTACAGCCATGCTGGACTGGACTCTAGAAACTGAAGAGGCAAAAACACAGCAAATGATAAAGAAAATGTGTTTTATGCTTTTGCACATACAACAATGTAAAGGGCACTGCATAGGCTTCAATAGGGTTCATATATTAAAATGAGAGTTCTCAGAAGATGAAAATTGGAAGCAAAACCTAATAGGCTAATTTACTAATCACACTGATGTAAGTGAAATCAACAGATCAATGAGAAACAAGATTGTGAAACTTTCACAAATCAGGCTCCATATCTGGACTACAAAACCAGTCTTAAGTACATGAAGCAAGGGTATATTTGTAGCACAAACCAAAAATACATTGTATGGGTCAAATTTATAGATTTTTCTTTTATGCCAAAAATCATTAGGATATTAAAGATCATGTTCCATGTAGATGTTTTGTAAATTTTATACCGTAAATTTATCAAAACCTAACTTTTGATTAGTAACATGCATTGCTAAGAACTTTATTGGGACAAATTTAAAGGTGATTTTCTCAATATTTTGATTTTTTGGCACCCTCTTATTCCTGATTTAAAATAGTTGTATCTCGGCCAAATATAGGCCTATCCTAACAAACCATACATCAACGGAAATCTTATTTACTCAGCTTACAGATGGTGTATACATCTCATATAAACACACATAATATAATCACATATAATGTATTATAAGGTATTACTAGCATTTGAAACCACTGCATCTAAATAGGCTTGTTTTCCACTGTTTAATAAAGTACAGCTAGAAATAAATAATGCATTCACTTTTGGTTTGCCGAAGTGCATGGTGAAAAAACATAGATATGTGGATTTATTATGGCAACTGTTAAGTTAAAGGAATCAGGAAGTAGCACAGAAACTTTTATTAAGACACTCTGCTCATAGATTGAATAGTATTACATGGTGTGTAACAGAGGGTTTGCACTTATGTCACAATTTGGTCAGTTACCCGGATGCGCCGCCATACTAGCGATACTCAAATGCATGCATGGATTGCATGTTTAATGTACTACTGAATATGTTGTTCTGCTAATTTATGCTGTCTAAACCACATGGGGGAAAAATGCGTGGAAGCTGCTGAATCATATAGAGAAGGACTTAGTAAGCAGGAAAGGGCTTACTAAGAAAATATTTTGACAAACTAAGTTAGGTGGTAAATATACCTAAGCAGTATTACCCTAATATTTACCTACCTGACCAGAAATGATAAGAGCAAAAACAAATGTTGTCAAGATTCTTGCTCTGGAAATCCTGGTTCAGTTTGGCCAACCACAAACTCATTATATTCCTTAGCTTTTTGCACTCTTCTCCTTGATTTGTTGTAACGTTTGGCAGTCTGTAATACTTCAAATGATTTTCCCGGGCTGACCGATTAATACAGCCCAAAACATGACAATGATTGACCATTTTCAGCAATGATTATCAGCAAAACATAGTTTTGTTCGGTTCAAAGGTATTGTTTAATTTCAGTGCCATCAATATGGCTGATGCATCGTGAAAACACTCAGTGAATATAGAAAAGTCATCAGTAAGTGGTGCAAATGTCACCTCTCCGTACTCCTATATCTCACTTCATGTGGAATTCGTACTGCCATTTCCAGCATGGCAGGCAGGCGCACTAACAAGGATACTAAAGACTACAGCCTCTAGCTAGCATCAGTCGCTAGTGTGAGTCTTCAGATCAGGGGAGTGAGGTTTAACACCAGCTAGCCTCCATTACACATAGAAGCTAGAATGTGTGATGCTGTGAATTTAATTACGCTTTTTTTCTCTGGTTAATATGCAAATGTGTTGAGTTTAATAGTTTTTTTGTAAATATTTAATTTTTTGTAATGTTTTCTAACATTTGTCAAAACAATATCAAATTGCAGTTGCAATGCAGCTTTAAAGGGCTCTACACAATCCCAGCCAAGGAATAAGTGTCTTATCTAGCCAATGTTGTCCTCAAAAACCTTAATTTCTTTTCGACTGAAGAAAGAAAGACATGAACATCTTGGATGACATGGGGGGGAGTAAATTATCAGGAAATTTTTATTCTCAAAGTGAACTAATCCTTTTAATGATCCTGTTTTTCTTATCTTTAGGTATACGAGGGTGAGAGAGCCATGACAAAGGACAACAACCTTCTAGGCAAATTGAGTTGACTGGCATCCCTCCTGCTCCTCGTGGAGTGCCACAAATTGAAGTTAGCTTTGACATTGATGCCATTGGTATTCTCAATATGTCTGCAGTGGACAAAAGTACTGGCAAAGAGAACAAGATCACTATCAATAATGACAAAGGTAAAATATCTTGCCCTTGACCTTGAGTTGACTTTATACGTATTGACTTTTTGATTCTGGAGTTCAAAAATGGTGTCTGGTTTTCACAGTGAGTTTCTCACTAATCTTTTCTTTCAGGTCGTTTGAGCAAGCAAGAAACTGAACGTATGGTACAAGAAGCCGACCAATAATCTGGCCTTTAACATGAAAAGCACTGTGGAGGATGACAAGCTGAAGGACAAAATCAGTGCAGTAGACAAAAAAAACTATTATTGACAAATGCAATGAGGTCATAGCCTGGTTGGACAGGAACCAGATAGGTAACACCCGAAAAACTGCACAACTTGCATGCTAATTTACAGGTTAGCTTACACTTGTTTCACGAGTTCGCTTTTGCATATAATAAACAGCGTAAAAGTTAAGCGTGTTTGGCATGCTGTCCGGGAGAGGGCTCCGAGCTCGGTAGTCATTCCCGAGCCCGGGGCACTCCCCCTGCCCAGGGAGAGGGGTCCGAGCTCGGCATTTGGCCCTAACCCAATAGCGCTCCCCCTAGCTGGAGGTGAAGAGAAAATAAAAAGGGGGGGTGGGGGGGTGGGAGGGATGCTGAAATCAGAGATAACTTAAGGTAGGACTGCTTGGTTATTTAAAGGAACTGTAGTAATTGGACAGGGAGAGTGATTGGATAGGGAGTGATTGCTGATGATGAATTGGCCGTGTTAATTATCTGCGCGAGCTCCTCCTGAAACTTGTTAATGAAACATCACTTATGGAATTAAGGCTATGCCTTTCAGTTATGATTATGTCACTGAAGGAACTTTATTCAATATTCTTACCTTGAGGAAGTCAAACCTGTTTAAGTAGCCACCCAGATTGTTTTACCCAATAACAAAGAGATAATTAAGCCAGTGTTTTCCAACCCTGTTCCTGGAGGAACACCAACAGTACAAATTTGGCCTATCTCTTTCATCTGACACATCTATTTCTCTACTAATAAGCCGAGTTGAATCAGATGTTTAATTAGGAAAAGTTTGAAAATATGTACTGTTAGTGTGCCTCCATCACTGTAAAAAAATTTTTTTTCAAAAAGTTGTTTCAGCTTAAAATTATTTGTTATCTCGCTGACTTAGAATGTTTAGTTCAGTCAACTTGAAATGTTAAGTTACTAAATGTTAATTTAAGTAACAACTGGAATATTTTAGTTGACTAAACTAAAAATTTTAAGTCGGCGGTGTAACAAATTATTTTGAGTTAAAACAACAAAAAAAATTTTTACAGTGCAGGAAAAGGTTTGGAACACACTTTATTAAGCAACGAGCCACGTCACAGAATAAAGAGCATCTTCTGAATCACCTTTTCTTATGTCTTGTGCCACAGACCACAGAAAGGGATGAGTATGAGCACCAACAGAAGGAGCTGGAAAAGGGGTGCTGGGCAAGAAGTACTTTTTCCTCTTGTCCTACCATTGAGGAAGTGGACTAAACTTGACGCAAGAACATCTAGGTTCACACACTGATAAAAATCAACACAACATTTGATTTACGTCAATTTGCTGCATCTCAAACAGGCTTCTTATCAACTCACATCGATTAGGTTTGCCAGATGAGACCAACTTATAACTTGTGACCAAAGCCATATGGCAGCATTAGCATATTAACTTATCTTAGCATCATGTTTCCAAATCTGTAATTCTGTCGGTAAGCTATTATTTAATAGTTAGGTTGCTATAATTGCATGCTATAATTAAAAACAAAATGTGTTGAAATTATGTGTTGTAAGAAACAGGTGTTGTAAACTGAAAGGAGGCCTTGTAACTTGTTCAGTTAGCTGTTATACTCATTATTCATAATTATTCCACAGGGAGGCTTTTTATTACACCTTTGCTTTACAGTTCATTCATTCAAATTTTTCTGTATGACTCATGTAAATATCTTCTCTAATGTTTTCTCATGTCTCATCTCATTCTAGAAGGAATTTAAAGGTCTATTAGAAGGAATTTAAAGGTCTATTAGACGTTTTCAAAACATTTTTAGAAAGGCCTGCTTTATATGCAACACTCTCATTTCTAATTGAATGCATTCATAGAGAAAGAAATGTAATTAGAATATAAGTTTGTTTTCCACCTTTGTTTTTGTTTGGCTGATCCACCTATTACAGTTAGTGGCATGAGGAAAATAATAATTAAAATTTTTATTGTTCTTTTCCTCATGTGACAAATACAAACATTTCTGAGCTCCTCCTAACTGCATGGAACACCTATATGCATTGCGAAATTTAACAGATGCTAAAGAGAATATAAAGCAGGGGAGAGACCTTATGGGAACAACAGCTACACATTAAGTGCTTGACTACAACATGATCTGGATCATTGGCTTCTTGGCTTTGGTGGCTTCCACTCTGGGTGAGTGTTTTTTGAGCATAAAAGATGACATACATACACACACACACACACACACACACACACACACACACACACATTGACCGGAACATGTTTTTTTACCTTTCTATCAAAGACATTATCAATATGATTTTGTTCTGACAGTTTAACTTTGGTTGTCTTGAGTTCTTGTAATATTTAAATTTTTGTATATATATATATATATATATATATATATATATATATATATATATATATATATATTAGTGGTGGGCCGTTATCGGCGTTAACATGCTGCGTTAACGTGAGACTCTTATCGGGCGACAAAAAAAATATCGACGTTAATCTATTCTCAAATTTGGGTTGGGAGCTGGGTCTATACTACGCAAGCTATATGATGACTTTCACCTTGATAGTTTAGCGTGGATGTATACCTAGCCGAATTGCACTGTAGCTGGTGAGAACAAGTCTTCAACCTGTGTGTATGGCTACTGTGAAATTACCACATCAAACGTGACGTGCAAACATGGATGCAGCTATGAAGCCGCCGGGTTTATTTTAGGGCAGGGGCTTTGCTAGACCCTTTTTACTGGGGCACATGCCCAATTTAATTTACTTTGATAAACCCGAAATAAACACATTAAACTATATGCAACAACTAAATTGACGTTTCTAAAAGCAACGCAGTTTAACCGAAGACTATGCACGCAGATATCCATGCCCGTGCGCGTCTGTGTATTCAACTGCAACCGTGCAACGCGCACGACGCGCAGCCTTTTATGCAGAAGTACATGCAGTGTAGGAATAGTTGGTTACACAAGTTTGTATAGTTAATTGTGTTGTAAATGCAATTGTCAAGCAGTTTGTGATACATTTTGGAAACAGGAGATGAGCCCCTGGTCTAATGCAAAACCTGGCTTGAGAAACCGATCTCAAAGACTTACTTTTAGTCATTATTATTTGGGTAGCACACATATTCTGAATGCCTTCGGCAGAATTCAAATTAGCCATTTTAATCTAGATTAAAAAAAGATTACAGTGAGATTAATCTGGATTAAAAACAAAAATCTATGCCCATCACTAATATATATATATATATATATATATATATATATATATGTATATATATATATATATATATATATATATATATATACAGGTCAGGCATAACATTATGACCACTGAGGCCAAGGCTCATTGATGCACATCTGGCCTGTGTGGTACAATCTAACAGACAAGCTACGATAGCTCAGATTGCTCATGAAGTTAATGCTGGTTCTGATGGAAAGGTGTATTTGATGCGTATGGGGCTACATAGCCAAAGATTAGTCAGGGTGCCCATGCTGACCCATGTCCACTGCCGAAAGCACCAAAAATGGGCACATGAGTGTCGGAAGTGGTCCACGGAGCAATGGGAGATGGATCATGATGGATCATGGATCTGATGAATCATGTTTTCTTTTACATCACGTGGATGGCTGGATGTGTCTGTGTCGCTTATCTGCGGAACACATGGCACCAGAAGCAGCGTGATGCTTTGGGCAATGTTCTTCTGGAAAACCTTGGGTCCTTAGCCTAGAATCTAGACGCGCCCCTAGCGGCAGCAAATTACATTTGCTTCCAAGGGCAGTCTAGTTACTCTCCGTTCACTTGAGATTTCTAAAAATCCAAAATCGACCGGGCCAATCACGAGTCGGTGGGCGGGTTTAACATGACGACGACTGACGTGAGACCATAAATTCCGTCAGATATTCTCTGGTTCTGTGAATTATGCGTGAGAAATAGAGCGATGGCTCTATTGAGGATGAATGGATGAATAATACGTTGTTTATATTTATTGAGTTTAAACGTGAAAATGTCTAGTATTATTGTATTAGTGTACTGTGATTAAAGAGGATCACAATGCTGAAAAAGCATGTTTGGATTTTAAATCAAAGTAACGGATAAATGTTGTGTTTGTGGTAAAGAGCCGCGGATCAGTTACGGACGCTGTGTGAAAGCAAAACGAGTCCGTGCTGCTTTTGCACCACATACATAACGCACACGGACTGCAGACGCACTGTAGACGGAGTATGTGTGAAACAGGCGTCAGACATTCTCTGGTTCCGTGAATTACGCGTGAGAGATAGAGCGATGGCTGCCGCTAGCGAACAACTTTCTTTCGAATCGACTTTGGCCGCCACTCTGAAAGACTTCAAGTTAAGCTTTTCCACAACACACATGCAAGGAACTCGCTTTTCCGTCGCTCTGACTACGTAGTACGTCACCTTCTTCGTTGCTCTGATTGGTTGTAGCGCTATCCTATTGCGTGGAGAGGGAGTTTGAAAGACAACCGTTTATCCCACCCCTCTGGTTGAGCTCTGTCTATGGAGAGTGCCCAGACCCTACATTTATGTGGGTCTGGCTTGTCAGGCTATTGGGTCCTGCCATCCACGTGGCTTTTACTTTGACATGTACCACCTACCTAAGCATTGTTGCAGACCATGTACACCCTTTCATGGAAACGGTATGTCCTGGTGGCTGTGGTTTCTTTCATATGCACCCTGCCACAAGGCAAAAATGGTTCAGGAATGATTTAAGGAGTACAACAATGTGTTTGAGGTGTTGACTTGGCCTCCAAATTCCCCAGATCTCAATCCATTCAAGCATCTGTGGGATGTGCTGAATAAACGAGTCCATTTAATTGAGGCTCCACCTCACAACTTACAGGACTTAAAAGATCTGCTGCTGACATCTTGGTGCCAGATACCACAGCACACTTTCAGGAGTCTAGTGGTGTCCATGCCTTGAGGGTCTGGGCTGTTTTTGCAGCAAAAGTGGGACCAACACAAGGAAGGTTAGAAAGGTGGTCATAATGTTATGCCTGATTGGTGTATAGTCTTTATAGGTCTACAACCATGACATGTTATTGTGATACTTTTCTCATTTGTTTCTTTATGGTAATAGGATGCGGGGTACGTCAAGCTATTGTGCATTACCCAGAACATTCAATTGCCAAAAGATATATAAGTCTTGATGAGAAAGATCTGTCAGAAGATCTACTAGAACATCTGGGAAAAAAAATCAAACCAATAGAGAATCATCCATCTATTGTTGGAGGACATCCTGTACATTATAGTTATGTATGGCCCTGGCAGGTCTCCATCCAGGTAATGTTATAAGTTTAAAGACACAAACTTTGTTTATACAAGTGGATTAATTTCTCAGAATATCCTAGTGGTGGTGGGCCTCATTCTCGCCAAATTGATATACTCTTTATATTTGATCTAGACATCAAGTGGTGAGCTCATCTGTGGGGGTTCCCTGATCGACAAAAACTGGGTCCTCACTGCTGCCCACTGTTTAGTAGAGTAAGACTATCTATCTATCTATCTATCTATCTATCTATCTATCTATCTATCTATCTATCTATCTATCTATCTATCTATCTATCTATCTATCTATCTATCTATCTAGGAATTTTTGACAAATGCTTTTCTCTGTTGCTGTCTTTCTAGGCCTACACATCACTATGTTGTCCTTGGACAGAATGACCGTGCCTCTAATAATGGATTTGTTCAAGTCAAAAACATTTCAAAGGTATCATCTTTAATGCGATTATTACAATGTGCATTTAAAACATAGATTTTAGGCTTTAAATTACATGAACATTCAAGGCTGCATTTATGCTTAGCTTTTTATGATTCTTTTACAATTAAAAGTATAAGTATCTTTTCACTTTTGATCAGTTTAATGTGTCTTAGCTGAACGAATGTATTAATTTCTTTCTATACTTTCAGGTCATCACCCATCCTGACTTCAACGAACAGACCATGCGTAACGATATTGCACTACTGAAATTGTCCAGTCCAGTACAGATGACGTCCCGTATCTCTCCTATATGTCTGCCTAGCTTCTTCACTGTCATCTACCCTTGGAAATCCTGTGTCATCACTGGCTGGGGCGTAACTAAAACTGAATGTAAGTCAATTCTTATCACCTATGTACAACAGAACATTTTCAATAGTACCTTTAACTCTTGTGTATATACTAGATGAACAGTAATTGGTCCTTTCTCAACCATTTAGACACTCATTGTCTCACATTACTATTTTGCTTTTAGGGATTTCTCAAATCCTGCAGGAGGCCACTGTGCCAATAGTGAGTCAAACTCGGTGTAGGCGGGTTTGGGGTATGAACAATATCACAGATGCCATGATCTGTGCTGGAGCCTCTGGAGCCTCATCTTGTCAGGTATAAATACAGATGCATGAACATACATTACACGCAAGCTAATAATAATAATAATTTTAAAAAATCATACTAAATTATTTAAAAAATGTGAAATAGCAGCTCACATTCCGTATAAAATGGTCCTGAATTACAATGTTAATCACTGATTTCTGTGTGTTGACTGTAGGGTGATTCTGGTGGTCCTCTGATGTGTGAAAGGTCAGGTGTTTGGTACCAAGTCGGCATCGTTTCTTGGGGTGATGCAGACTGCGTCAAGGACAGACCAGTCATCTACACCCGTGTCTCTTACTTTCAAAATTGGATCAGTGAAATTATTACATCTGAATAGAGCACAAGCTTGAGTCTCATGCCTCACAGTTTTGGTTCTTCTGTGTCTGAATATTTATTCATTAGTCCAGTGATTACACTGATATGCTACTGCAGTGATAAATACCTTATGACATAATGGCAGTAGATTTTTTTAAACTTATGTATCAATGTATCTCTTTTAATTTTAATTAACTTGCTTATGCTGAACTAATGTATGCATACATACTTATGTCTCAATAAATATTAAATAAAGCATTTTGGGTTTTCCTGGGATGCCTTGACTATTTGTTAGCACAAGCACACTAATTTGGGTGCAGTGGAAGTAATCCAACTAAGTGGCATCTGCAACAATTGGTGCTGGAACTTCCACCATTTTGGAAAGCTTTAATTTTTTTTTTAACTACACTTATAACATCAGTTCCCTAATCATGTGCTAGGTTTGATATTAAAATTATATAGTGCCTTAAATGAATGAAAAGGGAGAAGAGGGAAAAGTGAATAAATAAATGGGAAGACTTAAAATAATAACTCTAAATATAAATGGTTTAAACAATCCAATAAAAAGAAAGAGGATACCCCAGAAACTTAAGAGAGATAAGGGGGAAATCATTTTCTTGCAAGAAACACACTTAAATAAAGAAGAACATGAAAAATTAGAGAAGTTGGTTGGGGCTCAAGTATTTGCATCATCATTTACATCAGTAAAAAGAGGAGTAGCAATATTGATTAAGGAATACTTGAATTTTAAAAGTGATTTTATAAAAAATAGATAAGGAGGGGAGATATGTATTAGTGAGAGGAGAATTAGAAGGACAAAAAATAACTTTAATTAATGTATATAATCCTCCAGGTGAAAATGTAAATTTTCTAAAAAATATGTTAATGCTATTAATCATGGAAGTTAAAGGAATAATGATTATGGCAGGAGATTTTAACTTAGTTATGGATGAACAATTAGATACTCAGAGTACAAGAAAGCACAAGTCAGTAAAAGGGGCCACACTCTTGAACCAAGCAGGTGTGGAGCTGGGATTGATAGATGTGTGGCGCTTTATGCATCCACAGAGTAAAGAGTTCACTCATTATTCAGAGGTTCATCATATCTATTCAAGATTAGATTATATATTCATGTTTAAAAATGATGTGTCAATGATAAAGAGATGTGAAATTTCACCAATAACTGTAGTAGATCATGCAGTTGTGATAATGGAAATGGATCTGGGGAATGTACAAGGAACTTCAATATGGAGGTTTAATAATTCTCTTCTTAGAGATACAACTTTTAAGGATAAAATAATAAACTGTTTTAGAAATTATATACAGAGTAACTATAACGGAGAAGTGACACCAGTCATATTGTGGGAAGCTGCTAAAGCCACAATGAGAGGGGAAATAATAGCATATGCATCATGGAAAAAGAAACTAAGTCAGATAGAGAAGTTTCACCTACAAAATAAATTAAAGACTTTGCAAGAAAAGCATAAAAAATACAAATAAGGACGTTTATGAAGAGTTAAAGAATGTAAAGAAGGAATTAGATAAAATAGCATTTGAGGAAATTGAGAAGAATTTAATGTATACTAGACGGAAATATCATGATAATAGTGCAAAGTCTTTAAGAATGTTAGCATTTAAAGTAAAAAAACAAAAAGAAAAATCTACAATAATGTGTATACGGGATGAGGGGTCAATTGAAAGAAAGGAAAAGTTGGAAATAGTTTCGTGTTTTAGAAATTATTATCAGTCTCTCTATAAACCAGAACTTGAATACTTGGAAACAAGTCAAGTTAAAAAACTATTTGAATTCTTTAAATCTTCCTACAATAACAAGTCAACAAAATAAAATGTTATCCTCTCCGATAACGGAAGAAGAGATTTTAAGAGCCATCATGAAAACTAAAACAGAAAAATGTCGTGGTAGTGATGGATTTACAAATGAATTTTATAAAGAATTTAATATATTGTTGTCACCAATATTGTGTGAGGTTTTTAATTGGATTTTTGAACAAGAAGAGTGGCCACAGACATGGAATTCATCTATTATAACGGTAATTCTAAAGGAAGGGAAAGACCCTACACATTACTGATTTTGTAACCAAAACAGAGAAGCAAATGTTAGTGATGACATTAGACGCTGAAAAAGCCTTCGATAGGGTTCTGTGGCAATTAATTTTTGAAACTTGTGAAGTTTATGGTTTTAACTCAAAGTTTACTAAACTAGTTAAACAAATATATAATCAACCAAATGCAAGAGTTAGAGCCAATGGAGTTCTTTCAGAGAAATTTGCACTAATGAGGTGGACAAGACAAGGGGATCCTTTTTTCACCTCAGATATTTGCACAGAGTATACGAGGAAAATCTTCAATAAAAGGCATTAGAATTAAAGATGAGGAACATAAACTTGCATTATATGCAGACAATGTGATTTTGTTTTTAACAGATGTAGAAACATCGTTACCCTCAGTGTTAAATGAGATAGAGTTGTATGGAGCTATGTCAGGATACAAATTAAATTTTAATAAGACAGAAGTTATGGAAATTGGGGGTAAATTACAAGAAAGTTTTAAAGAGAAATATGATTTTAAATGGAATCAAATAGAGATAATGTACTTGGGTGTGAAAGTTCCAATCAAAGTAGAGAATTTATATAAGTGTAACTATGATCATCTAGAAACTAGTATAAAAAATGATTTTAAATTGTGGAAAATAATATTATCTTTGATTGAAAAAATAAGTACTATTAAAATGAGTATACTTCCGAGATTTCTATTTCTGTTTCAGAATCTTCCTGCTTGTATACACCCTAGTAGCTTTAAAAAGTGGCATAATATTTTTAGAAGATTTATCTGGGATGAGGGAAAACCAAGAGTAAAACTTAAGGTTTTACAAAATAGTAAGGAAATGGGGGGTTTATCATTGCCAAATTTGGAGTACTACTACTATGCAGCCCAGATTAAGTCTATTTTGATTTGGATGCAAGACGAAAATATATCAAAGTGGAAAAGTATGGAAATTGGGTCACTTGACACAATTAGTACGTTGATATTTTGTGGGAGAAAGAAAAAGATAAATAATAGTTATTATTATTATTATAATATAAACCTTTTAAATGCTGGAGAAGAATTTGTAAAGTGATGAATATTAGTGATGGAGACATGGTTTGTTTAAGAGAAATAGCAAGAGATCCAGATTTTAAACCAAATAAATTTGATGATGTATTTAAGTTATGGGCTAGCAAAGGACCTAAAAGATTGTATTAAATGTATGGAGATAATGAGATGGAGACTTTTGAGAACATAGAGAAAAAATATGTATTATCGGAGAAATTATTTTATAAATATCTGCAAATAAGAAGTTATTTAAAAGATGAGCTTAAAATAAAAACCTAAGACGATATTCACCCTCTGATGCGTTTTATGATCAAAGTTAGTAAAATTAATAAATTAGTTAACATAATAGGACAAATAAATAAAAATTTTCAAGAACTTAAGGAGGGGGGTTTATGTAATATTAAGGTAAAGTGCGAAACGGAATTGGGTTATAAAATAACAGAAGAAGATTGGAAACAAAATTTAAAAGAAAATATAAGGATCACGCAATCACCATATTGGCAAGAATATGCCAATATACGATATTTACGATATACGATATACGATATTTTATAACATCAGAAATATCTTCTAAATGTAATCATTTATCTTCAGGATGCTGGAGAAGCCGTGGTGAATCTAAAGCCCACTATCTGCATATATTCAATACTTGTAAAATAATAAAATAAATATTGGACAGAAGTAACTCGGGTAATAGAAGAAAAGTTTAATAAATTACATATAATAAAAATACAAAATATAGTTTTGGGTATAGAACCTGTGTCATTTAGTAAAGATGAGTTATATCTATTTAGAATTTTGAGAATCACAGCTCTTAAAGTAATAACTAAATTTAGGAGAAGGCGAGAATCCCCAACAATAAGTGATTGGTTAGACATAGTGTCTAAAGTGTACTCTATGGAAAAGATAACATCTGAAATTAAAAATAAAAATGTATATTTTGAAAGATATGGGCCCACCTAAAATTAAAGTATTTATTATAAATAAAATATATTATAATAATTGCTTTCTACATATGCCTCCCTCTCTCTTAATTTTATTGTTTATTACTTTATGGGATTAAATATTATTATTAGTTGATGCTTAAAGAAACAGAAAAAAGGGAAAGAAAAAGGGAAGAAGGGAGGGAAAGAAAAAAAAAACATTATTGAAATGAATTGAAGATTACAAGGACTTTTATATGAATATGTGATTTTGTATTTACTTGTGTATGTTTTTTTTTTCTTTTTTTTCTCTTCTATGTATGTAAATGTAGTTTGATATTTTACTAATAATTTTGTGAATGTGTGGGTGGTGGGTATTATCACAAAGGGAAAAATGGATGAGAAATTAGAAGAAAAAAATGAAGAATAACTTAAAAAATGTACGTCTTTAAAGAAAAATTAATGTTTGTAAAAATGTATTGAATATGTTTTCTTTCTTTTTTTTTACTTAAAAGACATAATAAAGTATAAATGAATTTCTCGTTCATCGGGAAACATAATGGGAACATTTGTCAAGCTGAACGCAGAAAAAACACAAAAAGACCTTGCAAAGCGAACATATGCAATGGATTTATATCAACGAGTACAGCTGTGCACAGCAATGTGTAGCAAACGTCGTTAAAAAAACAAACGCCCTTTTTTCCAGGAACGGTAATATTTGGAAAATTTATTTTATGGGTTATTTCAAATATGTCTACACGGCTTCCTCTGAAGTAGCAAACTGTCAGAAAATATGACCGAAAGGCATCTTGCCGAGTGGAGGTTTTTCATTTCGCGATACCTTAGGGGTCCACTGCGCTCAGTCGGTCTCTATGGAAATCAAAACCGAAACTAATTGTATCGAAGACGAACGTATCTAAAAATGTATGTAAAAATATGTTGTTTGTGTGGTGGGGGAAAAATTACCTTAAAAGGCATACATGAATAATTATAACTTTTAAGAAAATTTTTGAAAATAATATGGCTGATGAATGAAGGGGTTTAACATTACCTGAGTAAAACTGGATGAAAAGATTATGTTTGTGCCTTTCCATATGATGACGTCTCTGCAATAAATACTAATAATGTAAAAGTGAGCATTGGCCCTGACGACTGATAAAAACTGATTTCTTGACCAGTAGGTGACGCTATCCGTCTCTCAGGAGTACTCTCAGGATTATGACAACATGCACACAATTTAGTTTTTTAAGATACAGCCTCACTTGCTGTTTGGAAGGTACCTGTGCTGTATCTGGTAAATAAAGACTCCAATAGGAATGAATGAGGATGAACACAAGTGAGGGAGCTACTGCATAGAGCCTGATCATCTCCCATTTAACTCTAATATTATTTTTCAAAAGCATTAATAGTCACATCTTTCATACTTTTTACACTTGTAATGAGCTTATTTGCTTTCCCCAACTGCCTGAACTTTAGCCAAGCTGAGAACATTTCTGGTTTCATAAAACTGTATTCATAAAATACTTGTTTGAGTGTGATACATATAACATGAATCAGATATATAGAAGTACTGTAAGACGTTTTTAAGTAAGGATAAGTAAAAAAACAAACAAACAGCCGTTGACTATTTGAATTTGTTCAATTTAATGAAAAAAATATTTTCAGCTGTATCTGCAGAGTTGTGTACAAACAGGACAAAAAGATTACAAACATTTATATTGTGATTATAATACAGTGAAATTTATCTTAAAAAGTATTGTATTGATTTTCTAAGAATGCACAACATTAAACATTATGCTATTACTTTTGAAAGTTATGACATACAGTAGCCTACATATTATATTTTATTTATTTATATTCAGTAAGGTCAGAGACTGAGTTTAATAGTTTTTTTGTAAATACATAATTTTATGTAATGTTTCCTATAATATTTGTCAAAACACTATGAAAAACGACAAAACAAAATGGCTGATGTTCACCATATAAAAAAATATCTTATTTGTCTATATTGACAATTAATATTTGATTATTTTTTATATATGTCTGGTGGCGCTGATCTATATATAGAGGGATGACAATACTACACTTATAATTCCTGCTTAAGTCTTAAAATATATCTATACCACGAATATAATCATTTCATAGATTCAGCATATTTCTACGGATCGGTTTTGTCCTGGTTTGTTACAGAAGAACACATTGGAAGCTGTTGTGTACTTGCCTCTGCTCTTTGCCACCTGGACCACTGCTAGTCACACACACACACACACACACACACACACACACACACACACACACACACACACACACACACACACACACACACACACACACACACAAGAAAGTTAATTTTGTTTCATATTTAATTTAGTTAAAATTCATTTATAACTTGCGTTAAACAAATCAAAGTGGAGACATGTTTCATAGTCGATTCCATATTATAAAAAACAACATCTGAGATTATCATTCTCATTAAAACATATGACTTTTACTTAAACTATAATTAACTTTACTTACTTTTACTTACTAAATAAATTATTATATAAATGACCGATAAACAATTGACATTCAGATTTGGTGGACTTTACAATATATTGGAAATCTGTGTGCTTTCATCAAGTGTAAGCATATTTAAACACAATGTACTTCCCCTCTCTATCCAAAATAACACATAATCTTTTACAGTTTGACTTGTATGATGTCTTGTCTTTTTATAACAGAAAAATAATTTTGCATTCTGTATTTTTAAGGGTAAAGATTATTAAAGACATATTCATTTTTTTTTTTTTTTTTTTTTTTAGTTACTTTAATGCCCTCAGGTCGTTTTAAAACTGCTAAACTAAATTATGACTTACCCATTGTCATTTCTGGATTAGACAGCTGCATTGTGCTTCCTGGGAAAGATATGAGTGATTTAAAACAAAATAATACTAATTAATTGCAGATACAGTGCAAACTATTTTCAAGTCTTATTCAACATTAGATAGTGATTTTTATGTTGAACTCAGTTCCAGACTCACTTGTATCTCTTGACAATGAAGATGCACAGTAATCCAACCAAAAGAGCAGCTCCAAGACAAGAGATGACTGGTATGAGAATATGGCTGAAAGTTGCTTCTTCTGGTAAATCAACAAAATCATTTAATTACTTAAAATGATCACTATTACTTAAAACACTTTAAACACATAACAGTTTTATTGTTATACCTTTCACAAAGATAGGGTGAGTCGCTGTCATTTCACCCTTGGCATTCCCGTGGTACTTGACTGTGCATGTGACAGAGGAGTGATCATCCTCTTTGGTTGGGGTAAAGGTCAGGAGAGACTCTGCATCCCAGTTTCCATGACCAATGTCCTTGTAGCTCGTGATGATTTTTCCAGTGTGGCTCCAGGTGAGAGTGGGCTGGTAGGATGGACAGGTGTGCCGGACAGAGCATTTGAAGACTGCAGGTTGACCCTCCTGCACAAACTGCTCAGCCTGCAGCTCTGGTTTTGATGCTTGTTCTGTAGATACATTTGGAATGATTCCCATTTAGGCTGTTGTCTCATTTTGTACCCTATTTAGTTGATGTAATCACAGGCAAAGAGTTCAAAAGCACACTTACCGATCATTTTAATTGACAAACAGTTATCCACAAAGGAGTACTTGTCTTTTGGAGATGTCTCTAATTCAACCCGGAAACAATACGGGCCGTTGTCATGGTTTCTGACTTCATCAATCTCCAAGGAGCAGTTTAAAGAACCCAGTGAACCAACCAGTTTTGTACGACCCTTAAAACTGTCTTGAACCTTTGTATGGTCTTTATGAAAAATGATTTTATCCCAGTTGTCTTTCATGTGCCAAATAGCTCTAATACGATCGGAGGGCTGTTGTTGAGCCGGGTATTTGAATGAACAGGGCAACACGACACAAGACGAGACCAGAGCCGCAATTTCAGACTCTACATGTACCTTCCAAACATCTGCAAACACGCCTGAGCAAATAACTGCAAAACAATAATGATAAATTCAGTTAATAACCTTAAATAGTAATAACTTACATTTGAAGAAGTCATCATTATATAAATAACTTATTAAATAAATAACTTTAAATAAATAACGTATTCATAATGTGTATGGAAAGAAAGCTTTAAAATCATACTGTGAAGACAGTAGAGAAGAACTCCTGCCCTTACAGCCATGCTGGACTGGACTCTAGAAACTGAAGAAGCAAAAACACACCAAATGATAAAGACATTTTTTAAATGCTTTTGCGCATACAACAATCTTTGTCTAAGGTACTGCATTGGCTTTGAAAGGGTTCATATAGTAACCTGAGAGTTCTCAGAAGATGAAAATTGGAAGCAAAACTTAATAGGCTAATTTACTAATCACATTGATGTAAGTGAAATCAACAGACTACAAAACCAGCCTAAGTACATGTAAGGGTATATTTGTAGCAAAAGCCAAAAATACATTATATGGGTCAAATTTATCGATAATTCTTTTATGCCAAAAATCATTAGGATATTAAAGATCATGTTCCATGTAGATGTTTTGTAAATTTTCTACCATAAATATATCAAAACTTAATTTTTGAATAGTAATATACATTGCTAAGAACTTCATTGGGACAAATTTAAAGGCTTTTTTCTCAATATTTAGATTTTTTGCATTCTATTATTCCAGATTTTTAAATAGTTGTATCTCGGCCAAATATTGGCTTATCCTAACAAACCATACATCAACAAAAATCTTATTTACTCAGCTTACAGATATATATATATATATATATATATATATATATATATATATATATATATATATCTGTAAGCTGAGTAAATAAGATTTCTGTTGATCATGTTTCATTTATTTAACAAATAATTAAGCTATATGTGTATATAAGCTTAATTATTTGTTAAATAAATGAAACATGATGAAACATTCATTTGAGTTTAAATTGTTATAGCTTACTTTTAGAGATTGTAGTAAAACATGACCCCAGTTTTCACTTTCTACTTTCAATTTCTGCCGGGGTATATCCGCTACGCCACTGATTATCACAGTTCTTGGAAAAGAAGGCATTTGTTTTTTACTACACTTAAGATTACAGCTACCTAGGCTTCCGATTTCTTACCGACCAACTTTTTGAGCTAGGCTATAGCCTCCACATTTTTCTATAACAACTGCGCACTTCGGATTTATAGCCGAACGAAATTTAAATTTCAAACCGCACACTATCTTTACTGCAGTCATTCAGTTTAGGCATTAAAAAATACGCCTATCTTGCTGTATGCGAGATTATATCATTTTTTACTCACCTTTATGTCGTTCCAAGATGGTTATAGGCTACGTATGCCTACGTCCACAGTAGATCAGTTTAGCAGTTTACAGGACGACTTGTTCATCGGGAAACAAATAATGGGAACATTGTCAAGTTGAATGCAGAAAACACACAAATATACCTTATATAATATAATATATATATATATATATATAATATATCACAAGACCTTACAAAGCGAACATATAAGCAATTAATATGTGCTTACATTGGCGTTGAATAAAATGCACAAGGAGTAGCTGTAATCTTAAGTGTAGTAAAAAACAAATGCCTTCTTTTCCAAGAGCTGTGATAATCAGTGGCGTAGCGGATAAACCACGGCAGAAAGTGAAAGTAGAAGGTAAAAACTGGGGTCATGTATTACTGCAATCTCTAAAAGTAAGCTAAAATAATTTAAACTCAAATGAATGTTTCATCATGTTTCATTTATTTAACAAATAATTGTTTTTCATTTATTTTTTTTATTCGAAATAGATTCTAAATTAATTTCTCAAATATGCGTATTTTTAGATTATGTTAGCTGATCTATAATAGCGTTGGGCAAAGCTGTCTAATAGTATAATCTATTAACTTCGGACCCATCTTTTTACATGTACCCATAGCACATTTTTTTAAATACGGCTGACTTTGAATTTTATGGAAATTTATGGAAAAACAAGACAGAAAACAACATTAAACCTTAAAAAGAAGAGGAAAAGACAAGAAAAATTCAAAATGGAATGTCTGTATTTACCTTGGCATAGTTGAATAATAACAGTTCTGCACATGGACATACTCTCAAACACCATCGTTTCCTCCTTCTTACATAAATCTAGTTCTTGCAAAAGACCACTGAAAAATAGGCTAATCCTAACATAACACAGACTATAGTCATGATCATTAATAGTCACGCCCCCAACATTTGCATAGCCAAATCAACAGAAATTCTGCAGCTAGGCTACTGAGAAAAAACAAAGCTAAGACAATAGCGAAAATGGCAGATCACAGGAATAAATGTTATGTTCCAGGTTGTGTAGGGGATGTTAAGTGCAGGGATGGGTTGGTGTCTGTACTCAGAAAGGCAAGGAAAACAAATAAGGCATTCTAATAAAATAAGGCGAGCCACTCAAGGGACACGGTTAGCTTCTTGCGAGCAGTAGCCTGTTACATCTCAGTACATAAGATTTCACTTACCACATAAACAGAGTAAGGAGAAATTACTGCGTGGACAATGGCAAATTATTTACAGATCCTGAGCATCACTAACAAGCATCTAAACTTGTAAAATATGTGGCAGGTGGCTGTAGTGTAACGTTACACAGAGCAGGTGCAATTGCAAATCTCAAAAGTGAAAGTAAAATGATCGTGCATTCAAAACGGTAGTTTCAATGACCCGCATATTAATAGCGGCTAGGGCTCCGTGATTAAATATATATTTTTTTCCATGTGTGAGCTACTGAAATGAGCCGCTCTGTGAAACAGCCAATTGGAGCAGAGCTCATCATTATTATTCGTGAACCTTCCAAATAAGGTAATAACAGACCATTTCATTCTAGGGACAAATCCTATGGTTGTAAATGGACCTGTAAAACTGTTGGAGAAACTTTGCCGTTTCCTATGCCATATACTTTTTATGTAGATATTAGAGAACAATTTAATATTCATGCATTCTATGGCATCTTTAAGTAAAAAAGCATTATTATGTTTGAATTTTCAATGTGAACACTTAATATGCATGACAAACGTTTTGTTATTATTAATGAAGTTTAACATGGTTAATCTTTTTAAAAATCACTATTGAGCCCATTTTGGTTTGATGTTTTTTTTCATCAGATATTTCCATATACGTTGAGTTCATCCATGTTGGTGTATTCAGCTTCATAATCACGATCCTTAATAGAATATTTTAAAAGAGAACAGAGCCAGACATCAGACACAAATTTCTCATAGGATCTGAGTATGTTTTCCACAGCGTATACAGATAATATACTCACAGAGCGGGACTTTGGATCACTAAGATGCATGGGGGGAAAAATGACGGAAAATGTTATGGTTATTACATTGAAACACTAAAAATATATTTTCATTTAAAAAAAAATTGACTTATGTGGGTTCAGTTCTGCTGTACCTCTTTGGTGACGGCATTCGAGGTTTAGAGAATGGCTTGTTTCCTGACACTGCATCTTTTGATCTGGGAACAGAAGTCATGTGTATAAAAGGCAAAGTGATGCTCTGAGTTTTACTAACTTTCCCCCCCTTTTGTTTGATTTCTACTTAGTTTATTTTATTTTCTATTTGATTTGGCCTCCAGTTGAATGGTTTTCACTGCTGACAGCTCCGCATTCCCATGTTTTCTGCATGTTGACAAAAAGTGGTAAACATCGCTGCAGCATATCTCAAAGATATCTAAATCTATATTAAATTATAACCTTTAAAAGAGTACAGAAAATCAGATGATTAAAGATGCAAAGCAGAATGATTCATTTTCAAAAAATGTTTTTTTAATCTAATTACTTTGGCCAAGTCGTGCAGCCCTGTATATGCTGTAGAAATAATTGTAAAGTAAAAATAATAAAAATACAACACTAATTATAAATATAAATATGATATGAATATAATCTATATATACAGTCAAGCCCGAAATTATTCATGACCCTGGCAAATTCTGACTTAAAGTTACTTTTATTCAACCAGCAAGTTTTTTTTAATTTTTATTTTTTTATTAGAAATGACACAGACATCTCCCAGAAGATAATAAGACGATATACAAGAGGCATCATTTTGGAAAAAAAAACTATTACTCATCTTTTATTTACATTTGAACAAAAAGTGGCATGTCATGGCATAATTTTTTAATAATACATTGCACTGTTGCCACTGGAACTTCAAAACATTTAGATATGGTCTTATACCCCTTTCCTGACTTGTGAGCAGCCACAATGCGCAGCCGCAGGTCCTCAGTGAGCTCTTTTGTCTTAGCCATGACTGTCCACAAACCAACAGAGAGCTTCTGTTTTTCACCTGTTGCGTTGATTAAAACAGATGTTCCCAATTAATCAGGGTAATTGGGATGCTTTAGAACAGCTTGGACTATTTGGAATGGTATAGAACTTTGGATTTTCCCATAGACTGTGACAGTTTGCAAAGAGTATGAATAATATTGGACATGCCACTTTTTGTTCAAATGTAAATAAAAGCTGAGAAATATATATATTTTTTTTCACAATGATGCCTCTTGTACATCGTCTCATTATCTTTTGGGAGAAGCCTGTGACATTTCTGGTCACAAAAAAAAAAAAAAAAAAAACCTTACTGGTTGAAAAAAAAGAATTTCGGTCAGAAAAGTAACTTTAAGTCAGAATTTGCCAGGGGTATGAATAATTTCAGGCTTGACTGTATATATATATATATATATATATATATATATATATATATATTGGTTTACCATCATGCCATGTGACCAATAACCAACATTACAAAATCATGAACATGCACTTGAATTGTCAAACTCAAAATCTCACAGGGTAAAAAATATACCTCTAAGGAGCTCAACTGACAAAAACGTTCAGAAATGCCTGGCCTAGAAACATACACAAAAAGTTACCTATGTAGCTTCTTGTATATGATGACTCCAGCAACTATGCAGGCGAGGAGGAACACAAGTGAGGGCGTTAGGATGTAAAGACCAATAGTCTTCAGTTCAGTGAACATTGGGTCTGCTTCATTACGGACAAGGGCTGAAAGGATTAATCATTATCATTAGCAAACTGATCACAACTGATCTAAAAGGCAAGGCAATGATGAAAGTATGAGCTAAATAGGGAAAAACAAAGCACATCCCAGGTAAAAAAGTAATGTACTTTAGTGTATTATAAATATGAACGAAGTACATGAAGTATAAAACAAGTATGCTTCTACTTATTGTGCTTTATTTAAAGAGTATTTAATATGTACTTTTTAAAAGTATACTTCAAAAAATATGTAATTAAGTTCAACTTAAGAGTCCAAAAAGTAAGTATACTAATTTACCAGTAATCAAATTATTTTTTAAATGTACTTTTTGTTAATGTATTTTAAATTGTCTAGAAGTTTATTTTTTTTTTAAGTGTATTAAATTTGACATAGAGTGCCAATTTACTGTACTTATGGAAAGTATATTTTTTGGAAATTAATTGTTAGTATACTTTTTTAAACTGTACTATGATCTCACTTCATTAGAAGTGTGACTTCTGTACACTTACAGTACACTCTTAAATAAGTGTATGAAGCACTAAATATAGTTAGGAAGTGCATTTGAAGATCACTTGAAATATTACAGAGGCATACTAAATTAACAGTTTATAGTAATTAGAAGATAATGATAATGATAGAAGTATGCACAAACTACTTAAACACAACTATATTTGCGCTGCAATGCCTTTTTAAGTGTATTTCCATTAGAATGGCGATACAATGCAATTGTACTGTAAATGTGCTTAATTGCTCATGAATCTTGATTTTCATTAGTGTATTTTAGTGCGCTTGAAGTCTAAAAAAAGTTGTTCCATTTTAGTATACTATTTACACTAGAAGTGTAGTCAAGTAGATGTTAAGTTGAAGTTAATACATAATTGAATACACTTAACTATACTTGGATTTGACGAAAATAGTACACAATGTAGAAAATATACTTTAGTACACATTAATAAAGTAAATTTTTAATATAATTCTTTTTCACCTGGGAATATATTCTGTTTCTGTAAACATTTGTCACCTTTATGTCGTTCCAGGTCCACAGTAAAACCAGCTTCATTGGGAAAGAAATAATGAGAACATTTGTCAAGTTGAATGTACGAAACACACAAATAGTAAATACTTAAAGGCAAACAGAAGCAATGCCTATTGGCATAGGGCTATGTGCGGAATGGCGCGTCATGTGTGCTTAGCCTACTGCGTTTACCGTAAAATGCATTTTTATATGTTAATTTTAATATAGAACATTTTTTTTTTCTTTTTGAGTAGCTGGGATGGTGTCACCTGGGAGTTGGTGCCCTACGCAAACTGCATATAGGGAGCACCGGTACTGATCACAACATTTTCCCTCATTTATTTTCCTCATGCACTTCAGTGATTCAAGTCCCGTTAGTTTTCGATAAAATCAGTTTTGGTTTCTGTTTTGATTTCCATAGACAGTAGATCCTCAAGGTATCAATCAGTAGACCAGATGTCTTTCGATCATTACTGAAAGAGTTTTGAACTACAGAGGGAGCTGTGTAGACGTATTTGAAATGACCCCCATAATATGTTTTCCAAATGCCATTCCAGTTCCTGGAAAATAAGGCGTTTTTTACGACACTTAAGTTTCAAGCCTTGCAAGGTCTTACGAGTAAGTATATTTGTGTTTTCTGGTTTTCTGCGTTCAGCTTGACAAAATAATGTTCTCTATATGTGTTTCCCGATTAACAAGTCGTCCTGTAAATGTGTAACTGATCTACTGTGGACGTGTAGGCGTACATAGCCTCCAACAATCTTGGAACGACAGAAAGTGAATGATGATAGAATCGCATTCAGCAAGATAGACGTAACTTGTAATGCCGAAACTGCATGACTGCAGTAAAGATAGTGTGCGTTTTGACATTTAGATTTCGTTTGGCTAAAAAACCGCAGTGTGCTGTCGTAGACAATAGACATGTAAATAATATTGTTATAGAAAAAGTGTGTATAGCTCAAAAAGTGTTATCTTGATCGGCAAGAGTTGTGATTTTGAAGTTTAGCTGAACCACAAAACCAGTCATAAGGGTCGGACAGGATAGGACAATGTTTGGCCGAGATACAACTATTTAAAAATCTGGAATCTGAGGGTGCAAAAAAAAATAAAAAATAAAATAAAATAAAAAATAAATACACGCCCTTAGAGTTGTCCCAGTTAAGTTCTTAGCAATGCATATTGTTTTGATATATTTACGGTAGTAAATTTACAAAACATCTCTATGAAACATGATCTTTACTTAATATCCTAATGATTTTTCGCATAAAAGAAAAATCGATGCCAAGACATCAATAACATTTGTCTTTATCATTTGGTGTGTTTTTGCCTTTTCAGTTTAGAGTCCAGTATGGCTGTAGAGGCAGGAGTTCTTCTCTACTGGCTTCACAGTATGATTTTAAAGATTTCTTTCCACAATATGAATAAATTATTTACATAATAATGACTAATTTAAAATGTTTTTTTTTTTATTAAAATGAAACTGTTTCAAATGCAAGTTACTTTTTAAGGTTAATTAACTGATTTTATCATTATTGTTTTGCAGTTATTTGCTCAGGTGTGTTTGCAGATGTTTGGAAGGTACATGTAGAGTCTGAAATGGAGGCTCTGGTCTCATCTTGTGTCGTGTTGCCCTGTTCATTCAAATACCCGGCTCAACAACAGCCCTCCGATCGTATTAGAGCTATGTGGCACATGAAAGACAACTGGGATGATATCATTTTTCATAAAGACCATACAAGGGTTAAAGACAGTTTCAAGGGTCGCACAAAACTCCTTGGTTCACTGGGTGGTTCCAACTGCTCCTTGGAGATTGATGAAGTTAGAAACCATGATAACGGCCCGTATTGTTTCCGGGTTGAATTAGAGACATCTCAAAAAGACAAGTACTCCTTTGTGGATAACTGTGTGTCAGTTAAAATGATCGGTAAGTGTTTTGAATTTTCAAACTGTGATTACAACTTCATGTTCAAATAAAATGGCCTAAAATAAGCCCAAATAATGTTTTTTTATGACTAAATAAGTGAGTTCATTTATACTTTTATATACTATGTGAAAAATGTGTTTTGTCATTAAAAATTTCTTATAGAACAAGCAACAAAACCAGAGCTGCAGGCTGAGCAGTCTGTGCAGGAGGGTCAACCTGCAGTCTTCAAATGCTCTGTCCGGCACACCTGTCCATCCTACCAGCCCACTCTCACCTGGAGCCACTCTGGAAAAATCATCACCAGCTACAAGGACATTGGTCATGGAAACTGGGAAGCAGAGTCTCTTCTGACCTTCACTCCAACAAAAGAGGATGATCACTCCTCTGTCACATGCACAGTCAAGCACCATGGGAATGTCAAGGGAGAAAAAACAGCGACTCATGCTATCTTTGTGAACGGTATAACAAAATAACTGTTCTGTGTTTATTAAGTGATAGTTCTCCTTTAAGTAATTAAGTGGTTTTTTTGTTGTTGTTGTTGACAGAACAAGCAAATCACAGCCACATTTTCATACCAATCATCTCTGGTCTTGGAGGTGCTCTTTTCGTTGGATTACTGTGTTCCTTCATTGTTATCAGATACAGGTCTGGAACTGACTTCAACATAAATATCATTGACTAATATTAGAGAACACATGCCTGAAAATAGTTTACACTGTAATTGTGATAAATTACAATGAATTGATGTGACGCCAAATAATTTTTTTCTTTTAAAATATTGCACTTAAGTTACATGTAATAATGTGACATTCCAGTATCTTTTATTACTACTTGATTTTAAATGACTCATATCTTTCCTAGGAAGCGCATAGCAGATCTCCAATCCAGAAATGACATTGTGTAAGTCACAAGTCAGCATTTAGTCTAGCAGTTTTAAATCTACCTGAGAACATGATTGTTTAGACATTTGATTATTCTATTCAACTCTATACTTTTAATTGCACTCATTCATTCCAATGTTGTTTAGATTCTTCATCAGTTATTAATGAACTTGAAGTAAAATAAAAATTAAACAAAATAATACTAACAACAAACTAAATATTAAACTTTGTGTGTGTGTGATCACCAGGTTTCGTTCAGGTGTTGGCAGCAGTGGTCCAGGTGACAGAGAGGAGAGGCAAGTACACGACAGCTTCAAATGCGTTATTATGCAACAGACCAGTACAAAACAGATCCTCTAAAGGAAATATACTGAATCTGGCATGTTTTGGTTTATATTCATGCTGTAGAATTATTTTGTAACTTAAGGAGGAATTAAAGTATTAGGATTGTCCTTCCAGGGCAAATATGGTATTTACGTATGGTATACAGTAGTTGTTTTTTCAATATTGTTTTGATGCAAATATTAAGAAACATGACATCAAATTATATATTTACAAAAACTATTAAACTCAGAAGAGTCTGTGTGACCTTACTGAATTCCTAGCATATATTTGTACTTTAAAATTTGAGGTTGTAATTTTTTAACTTAAAGCACTTAAAGGGGTAATCGGGTGCAAAACTTTTACATGTTGTTTGAACATTAATGTGTGTTGGTAGTTTGTGTGCACAACCACCCTACAATGATAAAAATCCACCCAGTGGATTTTTTTAATCTTTAAAAGTAATATCCCCTTTTTAAAATAAGTTCATTCTTAGCTTTTGATTGACATTAGCGTCTTACCTTAGACCCGCCCTCACCGAGCTGAAACAGTCCAAATACGCTCCTCACTGTGTTGACAGGTGCAGAGAAAGACTCTAATTGTTGGAAAGCAGTAGTCATTTACTCCCGACATCTGAGCCGCTGAAGACGCAGAGGATTAACGTTACTTTAGTTTTTAAATGGAAAGTGCCAATCCCGGTCTACATAAGCATCTATCTTCGTGTAAATCATTATACGTTTTTTTTTTTTTTAATTTATCTTTGCAAATGGCCTTTCTTAATAATGTGCTTGTTGGCAAGTTTCGCTGATAAACGCAGCTAAAGTAAACATAATCCCAGAGAGGGGCAGGACGAGCAGAGCTCCATGGCATTTAAAGGGGCCATGTCTTAAAATGAGCTGAAATTTTGGATAGCTGTTTTTGACAAGGTAAAAGGGTGTTTGTTTACACTACTATTGAGAATTTTTAACCAAAGTATATTACAGACTTTTCATTAAGACCCTACAGAATCATATGAACTTGTGGAAAATGGGCATCCTATGACCCCTTTAAAGTTTTATTTTGTGTCTATTGCTTGTAGAATCACTAGATTTTTATTTTTTATTTCACTGAATTATAAACACAGTATTCATGTTTGTAATCTTTTTTGTGCTTTTGTGTTTTTTGTAAAAGCTGTAAATTCAAATATATTGGTATCATTAAATTTGATTAAACAGCCAAAGCTGTTGTTACATATCCTTATTTAAGTACTGTTTACTAGGGGTGGCACGGTACATGAAAAAAAAAAGAAACGTTCGGTTTGCTCGTCTTGGTTCGGAGCGTGTGTGCCTCACACGGTTCAACGCATGCGCAATGTAGCCTCTTGTACGTAGTGAGTGTCCTTTTTGTGCGAAATAAGAGGTGTGTGTGGACATACAGACAATAAAAGTGGAGCGCTGCAGGTTACGTCACGTGTAGAAATGGCAATTGGGAGAGATAAGGAAGGCTGCCCGGAGTTGGAGGATGCGCCAGCGTCCTATAAGGGGCCGTTCACATGTAGCGTCATTTGCGCACTCAAGTTTGTTATTTCAAATGTGGATGCGCGGTATATGCGCGCTCATAATGGAAGTGACACACTCGTTTTTTCCATCTCAACTTTTCAGAATGCCGCAAGTGCACCGCAGGTCATATGAACCAACCAATCACTTGTTTAAAAGACAGAGCTTAAAGAGTTCCTCTATTTTTCTTTTAAAAGATACTATTTTTGTAAGAGCTACACAGAAGTTGGCTCTTTGATATATGCAAGTTAATTCTTCAGTTCAATCTTTATGTGCAAAAAAGGCACATAAATTCCTGAAGAGATAGCAATACACATTCTCCTGTTATTGCCAAATAAATGAAAAGCATGTCATCAATGTCTTCTCTCTTACTGTATCAAAATCTCACCTAGCTTTCCTCAGAGATGGTCCCAATAATGTGCTTAAAGTCAAGTCAAATTCAGTTTATGCACGATGACATGAATATAACTTTTTTAATACTGTATCCTAAATTGTGGATAATTAAGCTGTATATCATATGCTGAAGTACATTTCTGGAGTGTTAAAGTGATACAAACCGAACCGTGGGTTTTGTGAACCGTGCCACCCCTACTGTTTACACACACACACACACACACACACACACACACTGCAGCTGTGCACTGTGGCGCCTCACAAGTCAGGAAAGAGCTGTAAGACCATATCTAAATGTTTTGAAGTTCCATTGGCTACAGTGCAAAGTATTATTAAAAAATACAAGACGTTCTGCACTGTGAAAAATCTCAGAGGACATTGTCGGAAGCCAAAAGTGACACCTGTGCTGGCCAGGAGGATAGTGAGAGAGGTAAAAAAAAAAAGAAAAAAATGGTCACCACCAAGGCCATCCTGATAAATCTGCTCTGCTGGTGGCAACATCTCGAGGCAGACAGTCAAGCGGACACTGCACGCCGCTGGGTTCCAAGGACACAGACCAAGGAGGGCACCACTTCTCCAGATAAGGCACACAAAAGCCTGCTTGGCCTTTGCAAATGCTCATCTGGACAAAGAAGAAGACTTCCTGTCTTCTGTTTTATAGTCAGATGAAACAAAAATTTTATTGTTTGGCCACAATGATGTAGCCTTCATTTGGCGTAAAGAAGGAGAAGCCTTCAACCCTAAGAACACCATCCCCACTGTCAAACATGGTGGTGGGATCCTAATGTTTTGGGGGTGTTTTTTCAACAACATCAGTTTTTCTGCAGAAAAACTTGGCCTTGGGCACCAGTGGACATTTCAGTACGACAACGACCCAAAACACACAGCAAAAGTAGTGAAGAAATGGTTAGCAGACAAAACATTAACGTTTTTCAGTGGCCCAGACAGAGTCCTGACTTAAATCCAATTGAGAATCTGTGGTGGGAGCTAAAGATCAGGGTGATGGCAAGGAGACCCTCCAACCTGAAAGAGTTGGAGCTCATCGCTAAAGATGTATGGGCAAAAATACCAGTGGAGACATGCAAAAAGCTGGTCAGCAATTATAGGAAGCATTTGAAAGCTAATATTCTTTTTCCACAATGATGCCTCTTGTACATCGTTTTATTATCTTCTTGGAGACGTCTGTGTCATTTCTAATAAAAAAAAATAGCTGGTTGAATAAAAGTAACTTTAAGTCAGAATTTGCCAGGGGTATGAATAATTTCAGGCTTGACTTTATATAAGAAACAGGTTGATGCATTTCCGCCAGTGCCCCAGCTCTTATTATTCCTCCTCTGCCAAAGCTAAAAGTTTCCTTTCTCTGCCCTTTTGGCAAGGTCTCTTACGGCCTTTCCAGAAAGCGGCTGGTTAATTGGGCAACAAAGCAACAGCAGCCTATCTCCACTGGGTAAGTTGTTGCTCTCCATCCTCTTCCTGGCATTCCACTACCAGGTTGGCGTACCATTAACTCTAAGCCCACTTCCAACTTTGAAGTCTAATTAAAGCAAGGACAAATCATATTTTATGCTAGTCATTTTTACTAATCCAGTGATTTGTTAATTAGCTGACATTTTTATTGCATACTAATCACATTTGGCAATGTTGAGTTAGCCACACTTATGTGCATGTTGTCTCAAGGTGTCTCATGCAAAGACACCCAAAAACTTTGGTGCTTTGGGACCTTTCAGAAATTAACACATTTCTGCAATTTACAGTCATTTCTTTAAGTACATTGATATTATGTTAAATAAGAGATATATGTATTATTTTTGTGTATGAACAAATAGTACTTTGTCATTTTATATATAATTTCTTTAAACGGAAAGGTGAGTTTTATTGGCTTGTGCACAAATCTAGTCTCAGTGTCAAGCCAATAGTCTTAGCAAAAGATGGACTGCTGAAGAATTAAGCATGTGAATGTCTCTAGGTTACGTATGTAACCATGGTTCCCTGAGAAGGGAACGAGACACCGCGTCCCCTAGGGGTCGCTATTGGGGAATGCTGCAGCGTGACTGAAGAATGCCTATAGAAAAATGACATGAAATGGCCGGCGACAGCGTATGACGTCACTGCGGCGCGCACGTCGCTGCTGGTGCGTCACTTTCGGGCGACACAGTATAAAGAGTCGCCGATGTAAACACACATCCGCTTCATTGTCTGAAGCTTCTCGTCCGAAGCATGGTAGGAAGCGTAGGGGACGCGGTGTCTCGTTCCCTTCTCAGGGAACCATGGTTACATACGTAACCTAGAGACGTTCCCTTCCGAGGGAACTCTCACCGCGTCCCCTAGGGGTCGCTATTGGGGAACGGTTATACCCATGTCTCCATGCTGAAGGGAGTGCATAGTAGCGAGCACTTAGTGTAAATTCTGTGAAGAATTATCCCTATAGGACGAGGTGACAGCTGTCAGAACGTATCCTCCCCGGCCAAAGCCTGAACTGTTACTCACTTACCTGAATGGGTCAAAGGACCCAGAGCACAGCTCAGGTTGGAATAGGAGATTCCTTCGGAGGAAAGGCTAAGTTAATACTTAGACTTAACTAGAACAGGAACTGCTAGTACTACCGAGTCTAGTTCCCTCAGTGAACTGACTCAGAGATAGCAACTAACAGGCCTGTCCTAAGACAGAGACCGTTCTAGCAGGGGTTACCGTCAGATAACACGCCCTGGATAACAGATGGTCAGGAGATATCTAAGGTGATATCGAGTGGAGTTGGACCCAGGGAGACCGGGGTTTTAAGACCAACTCAAAAAATGGGAACGAAGGACTGCATAACCCATACCATATAGGATTTTAGAAAAGAACCCAGAAACTTGGTGGGAACTTACCACTTATGTGGATTTTAGGAAGTGCACAGGGATTGCGTGCGCACTTACCACTATTGTGGATTTCAGAAAGTGCCCAGGGTTTAGCGTGGGACACTACCATATTAAATGGGATTTAGAGACTGTGTTTCCCCCCTTTTTGGGGGTTTCACAGTTAAAGCTCCAGGCTTGTCAGAGATGACAAGCATTTAGATAGGGGAGGAACCCTCTCTGTTTTAGAGAGGGGAGTAATGCTATTTTCAAAGCAATCACAGATGTTTTCACACTGCATGACTATCTGGGGTAGCATTCCGTCGCTGCTGTGTTCACACTGCACGATGGAGCGGCGACAGGGGGTTTCACACTGCATGACTTCACAATAAGAAAAATCGCCGACAGGTCCTGATATTTAGCATGCCAAATATCTCACGGGTGTCTGCGACACGCCGTCGATTCTCTCAGATCGCGTCTTTGATAGTTCACACTGTGTGATTGCCACTCACGTGAACGAGCACCGATTTGCCTGTGATTTCGGGCAATTGTCGGCGATTTCTCAAAACCTGTTGGCGAGTCAAAATCGGGGCTATAATCATGCAGTCTGAACTCGGCATAACAAGAAGCTAGATTATCAAAAACTACAAGTCGACGTCACTTCCCTGGTTTGGAAAAAGCACATAAAAGTCCTCCTACAAGTTGACATGCACAGAGATGTAGTAGGAGGACTTTTACGTGCTTTTCCCAAACCAGGGAAGTGACGTCGACTTGTAGTTTTTGAGACTAGTAGTTCTCGGGTAAAACGTGTTTTTAAAACACTCATGGTGGACTTACAAATGTTCCGATGCAGTGTTTTGTGAGTACATACATTTACACTACTGTAGAAGTTTGGTAAGATTACTTGCACGTTTAGTGGTGCAATTTGCGAGATACATCAGGGGCCTCATGTACAAAGACTTGCGTTGAATTAATACTAAAACATTGCGTACGGACAAAGCTGTAAATGTGCGTACGCAGTAAAAAAATCAGATGTACGAAACACTGCGTACGCGGAATTCCACGCATAATCTCTTTGTACATCCGAATTAACGTGAATTTGAGCGCACATGCACGAGCGCAAAACCCCTCCCTGCCTCCTCCCCCATATTAATATGGTAATGACTCCACTTTGGCAAAACCAAACGAAAAAGCAAGCAAGAGAAACTTAACAGAATGTGAATTGAAGGTGCTCCTACCCGAGGTAGACCGGAGAAAAACTGTTATTTGCAAGCTTGTAAAAAAAAAAAAAAGATAAAATAGAGTGGGAGAGTTTAGCTAATGCGGTTAACGCAGGGGGGTCTGAACATCGCACTGTGAACGAATTAAAAAAGAAATGGTCCGATGTAAAGGTGCAGGTAAGAGGAGAACAGCGGCGACTTACGTTTCAGCACATCAGTCAGAGTCATAGAGCGGAAGCAGATGAACGTCTTTGTCTTGTAATGGTAAAATATATTGTTGTTTGAATAAGTGCAACGTTGTCTTAAAGTAGGACTATGTCTATAAAGGTTCATATAATGCATCACCACACGGTGTGATGTTGACATAATGTGATTTAGTTTGACACAAAGCAACCGAGTGATCCTTGTCAGCTAGGTAAAATATATTATAAGAAATTTCTATTTTGATTTTATGGCTATCTGCTGAATTTGCTGATACTTGTAAATTACATGATGTAATTTATTAACATTTCATCATATTATATAGCCTATATAGCCATTGAGAGGGACATCCCAGTGGATCACAGTGTTGTTTTAATTAGTTTACATAAGATATATATATATACATAAGATATTTAAATAAGATCCCATCTATATGTATGTATTATCTGTATAAAAGTTATTAATACTTATTAAATATAATATAAGAATATTATTGTGTGTTTTTTTTAGTGGTGGAGGGGTTGGGGGGTGCCCTTTTTTCAGTTTCAGCACATGCCCCTCAAAAGGTCTGTGCCAGCGGAATTTCAGCTGCCCAATCGCCCGCTACAAGTGCGAGAATAGGCATCATTGTATCTGCGCTCTTGGTCAGTTTGTGGGTTGTTGAGGGGGTTAACAGCCATGTCTTTAATGGATAACCGCGGTCTCCTGATAAATAATTACGCTCAATAAAATAAAAAAAAGTAAAACTTAGCTCTTTCCGATTCACGTATCCAAATTGGTCTTCAGATGGCGCCTTTATATAGCAATGTGCGTGCAGTCGATCGCTTAATTAGGAAAACCGGTGATCGCTGCAAATTGCGCTTTGTTTGGCTGGTCAACTGCATGGTATGGAAATCTTATATAGGCTACCTGCTAGACATGCGGATGATCCTGTCCCATACATCTGGCATTGCACGGCTCTTCTCTTTGGAAAGAACCATTTGCCAGGAAACCGAGCGTTATCAGCACCTGTAAGGGAACGGGTAATGTGTGGTCCCTCGCTGTCTCCAAATTTGGACCCAACTCAGCAAAGAGCTCCAAGAGGATAGCTCTTGGAAATCTGAAACGGCTAATAAGCCAGTCATCATCGTGGGTCAGAAAATCACTGTGATCCCTAAAAACGCGTTCCCTTCGGATTTGGCCATTGACAATGTCCTCCAATAAGGCCAACACTGCCATTGCCATAGACTAAGGGATGTATACATTTGCAAATGTTTTTATATGTTCTAAATCACATAATTGGTAGAAAAATATGGTCTCAATTAACCCATTTTATCAATGATAAATTAATAGCAATGTTTTTCACATGTGTTGGTGCGATACATTGTAGTGTGCAATTTAAAATAATTGCCTCTAGGAGTCGCCAAGGGAAATAAAACAAACACACGCACAAAAAATACACGTACGCCAGACATGAAGTTGGCGTGGATCAACGCACATTCTCACGTTAATTTCATCGTTAGTAAATCCAAACGTGAGCGTGAAATCTGGCGCACGCAAAGTTTTTGTGCGTACGCAGCGTTGATACATGAGGCCCCAGATGTTCCATTCACTGCTGTAGCAAGCCATTCGAAAAACTCTGATATCTCCATAAATGTTCGACTAAGGTAAAAAAAACTTTGGATGGGGTATTTATATGGGCTTCGGAGTGCATAGCAATGAAGTCAAATCTACTCCGAACCATCCCTTTAAATGCTCTCAATGGAGCTCTGAGTCCACCAAAGGAAATTGAAACTGTCTTCTGCTAAATCAGATGTTTTTTAAAGACAGTAGTTTTAATCCTGGTCTTGGGGATTCATTGGGGAATATAAATTTATTTCTCTTTGCTTTTTTTATATTATAAATATAATAAGTTAAAAATGAACACCTACACCATGTACTGCAAAATGTAAGAAACAGTGAGCCAAAGTAAAAAAAAAAACGTAACCTACTTTAGTTACAGGATAAAGCTCATATAAGAAGTGCTAATTATCAACTCACTCTTCTTGAACCAAACTGCTGTGTTCTTACTCTGCCATGATCTTACTCTTTCTTACTCCAGCTAATTTGTAGCTCCACTTTTATATAAAATATATTGAAGTATTTAATCATATAGATTTTTGTCTGCAAACAGCACATCCGTACATATTTAGGCTATATAATATTTTCATTCAGCAGGCACCTGGCTTCCGTGCATTAAATCGCCCCTAAATATATCATGCTCGTCCGAATTAATATAGGTTAGGATAAAACGAAAAGTCCAATACCTTGATAAAGTTGGCTTGCCGGTTGACGCTGGTCATTAGGCATATATTCAGCCGAGAAAAACGTAAATTGCTCCTGAAACAATACAAAATGGATTTTTCAAGCAGCAAGGATGATTCTGTTGTCCACTTTCTTCTTAAAAAGAGAAAAAGATATAGAAAGGAATGAGAGAATACTTTTTATGCGCACCCCCTTAATGAGCTGCGGGGTGCTTGAGCACATGCCCTTTTGGCCCCTAGTGATCAAAGTGCCCTTTTGTTAAGATTTTTTTTTGTAACAATATAAAAATAAAAAATATATAAAAAATAATGAATTTGCGAGAGCCTGCCTAAATAAAACAGTTTTAGCCGTAAATAGAATGACCCTCATGATGACCTTTCACGTGGAAACCCCACCCGGAAGTTCAGGATGATCCGAACATGTTTATAACACCAAGTATAGCCAGGTTCGTGGCTGCTGGTAAGTGGTGTTTTCACCAGATTTAACGGTACTTATTATTATAAGAATGATGTGAAGAAAAGAGATTATGCACGAGTATTTATACTTTTGTATAGCTTGTGCATGTGTAGTCTGCTCTGAAATAGCTGCCGATAATGTTAATGTCCTCATGTAAACAAAAGTGCATTTTCACTTCGTGAATCGTTCTTGCATTTTGGGGGAGAAAATGCCGTCATGGGCATCTTGGGTCTGGTCTTTTTTTGTTTATGTAACGTAGGGCTCGCAAAATCGCTTGCCCGACGTCCCAGGGCTGTTGTTTTTTTCAGTCAGACTACCAAAATAGTTAACGTTAACTGGCCTATCGTAAAGTAAAGGGCTCCTGCAGGTCCTTAAAAACTCCTCAATTAGGTTGTATCAAATTTAAGGCCATAAAAAGTTTATATATATATATATATATATATATATATATATATATATATATATATATATATATAAGTATATATGTTAAATAGTATAAGAAAATACTTAATTTTAATTTAGGAGGTCTTACATTTGGGGACAGAAAGACGAGAATCGAGATAGGGCTGGATTAAGCTTCAAAAGGCAATGATGTCATTGAATAAATTTGCACGCTGCACATTTCAAAGTCAAAATGTGGCACGGTTGTCTTATATGAATGTATCTGAAGGGAACTGACTGTCCTCAGGAACTTATCAGGTTATCAACTCATCAGGTTGTAGTTTCCTTCCTGCTCATCACTCGACTTATTGTGACTAAATTCAAGATGGCGGCGGATGCTAAATTTCTTGCAGTTACTGTCTGTATAAATCTTCTCGTAAATAAACTACCGGTGCTTTTTCTGAGTTCTCAATGTCTCGTTTTAAATGTCAGGGCCCTTGGAAGTCTACCAATGAAGTGTGGAGCTACTTTGTGCCTCGTAAATGGCATAAAACAGCGATTTATTTACATGGCTACTCCGATGCCCTATTCACTCTCATTGACAACCTGTTGTGAGCATCGGCTAACTGACCCCAGATTTCGGACTGCAGGACACAAACCGAGATGAGATATGCAAGGTACGTTCACACTCGGTATCATGATTCAATACACTTTAGGTCAATATCACACCGGAGTTCTCCTTTAAGGACATAAACATTGTTAACAATACATTTGTACATTCTTTAACACAGATATTTTGGATAAACAGATCATTTGTGTGTAAAAATAGTACATACATCAAGTCTTTTTCTTTTTCTTTTTTTTTACCCTAATAAAAATGATGGGAGCGTTAAATAGCTCAAAATCGTTCTAAGGCCCAGCATATTAGCGTTAGCCGCTTATGCTAACGATTAACTACATTCCAATGCGACATTCAAATTAAAATATGCAATAATGTTCATAACAGAAGCTCTAAATATGAAATTAAATTAAAACATACCTTACTTGAACTCTTTACTTGATCCCACGAGTCAGTCTTCACTGTGTTTTGTTCAGTGTGATGCATTTCCTCCTTTTGAGAGAACCTAGACGACTTCCTTTTCAAATAATTTTTTTTAAAGATCTATGATGTTCGCCGCCTTAAGCCGAAAATCCAAAATTTTTGGAGCATGCCTGGCTCTTCCTTGTCAACAAGTGGATTCAGAGCGACCACATCAGCAGCAGCACTGGTGCTTTAACCCTTTAGCACGTACGATCACACCCGTGTGATTTGACTTGGCTGGTCCCTGAAGCGTACGATCACACCGGTGTGATTCGAACGTTCTCCGCATCACGTCATCAGCTGCTGAATTCAAATCGGTTTTGGCGCTTTGGCTGGCGCTGAGCCAGATCGGACGCGCTGAGTGCTTGTCATATTATCACAACTATTCAGTGTTTTCAACCATATAATGCTTATTTTAGGTTTCAGACATTTAAATACACATAAGTACTAGCAAAACCATACATTTATAGTTTGTCAAATACACACTGATGTCTATGGAAGCGGCAATAATGATCCTACAAATATATTCTGACAACATATTTTATTGATATCATATACAGATTATGCAGGTAACTATAAAGTTCACTCTCCTCTTCTCCCAGCTCACCAGAGACTTACTTTAATGTCTTTCGGGAGAAGATGATGAATTTGCGTGTTGTATGCCACAGCTCGGATTCAGCGCGAACAAACATGGCGGCGCCCATCAACCGGTATAGATCAACTAACGCGGTCATTATAAAAGTGTTTGAACTTTGAAATACATTTACTTGCACATATTTCGAAATCGGAATATCAGATATTTCATAATATAGTGAGCATGCTTGTGAATATTAATAATAAAAAAGGAAAAACGAAATAAAAGCGATCCATGTGTCTTACAGTGCTGTTGTGGCTGAGGTGTGTCACATGACGCGTCACCATGGAAACAGTAATGCGAAACATTCTAAGAATAACGGTCGCCTAAAAAAACTCACTCTTTGGGGTTAGATAGAATATTTTAAACTCACGTGTGAAAAGGTTAATGATTGCGCACCTTTTAGGACCGGGTCGACCGGGTAGTCGGCCTTTTGACAACACTAGACCAGAGAATCTCGTTTTTCACAGTCTGAGGGTCCTTTAAGAGTTTTTTTTTAATACAAATTCCAAGTGGAGATTGGCCACACCGCCATAAAGCCCAAATGTGTGGAGTGTTGCAGTTTTGTTTGTCTTTCTGTAGGTTTCTTTTATCTCCACATATGATCATGGAGCTCAACTAGAGTGACCATCACCACTCTAACCAAAGCCTATCTCCATCAGCTCTAGGAAGTGTCCTGGTTGTTTCAAACTTCTTTGCTTGATGCAATCCTGTTTCTGAGCTGTACAGCCTCTGGGCTTGTTTTTTGCTCTGATATGGATTTTTAACCTTTTATTAAGACATGTGTGTCTTTCCAAATCATACCCATTAAATTGAATTTGACACAGGTTGAGTTCACTCAAAGTATAGTAACATCTACAAGCGACATGAATGCTCTTGAACTAAATTTTAAGTGTCCAGATTTATTCTTATGCAATGGAAAAGTTTTTTATTTTTATTTTTAAAACATTAGCAGAGATGTTCAAAACTATTTATTTATTTTTTTTTATTTTTTTTTGCTCTGCCATTATGGTGTATGGAGTGTAGACCGATGTAGTAATTTAAAAGCAGAAACAAAAAAGAAAAAAAACGAAGGGGTATGAATACTTTCGCAAGGCACTGTAACTATAAATAAGCACATACACATATCCAGCCATAAAACTATATTTTGTTTTCCACTCTGGAAAGTTTTTGGACAGTCCAAATCACAAACCGAGCAGGAGGGTTTTGAAGAGTCCATTTCCAGGGGTGGCCTTTGTATATGGTAATAAGGCACACCTTGAATGGAAGTTATTTTACACTGTTTTATATAATGTATATGTGTTTGTATAGTATCTATACATTCAGTATTTGCTAACTTTCTTTTTAAAGAGTAAAGCATTTGGATGGAATAACCTAGTATTTATGCTTTTGGTTTTGTATTTCAAAGATGACCCCTATCCTAAATCAACACTCAGGAATGTACTTTATTGTGGGAGCTGCTGGACTTTCCCTGTGGGCAGGGTCAAAATGAAACTGTTCCCAGTGTCCAGAATATGTGAAACTAAACTTCCTACACTTTTATATCCTACACTTTTTAAGTTTTGTTTAGATTTTTTTGTTTTAGCTTTGTACTCAATTTATACTATGTTTATCTTTTAAACAACAAAAATGCTAAAAACTTTAATTTTTAACTGTAAAATTACTGTTCACAATAGGATACATACAGTCACACCATATGACACATTTATTTGTAAAGTACATATACAGTAAATAATGTTTCACAAAGCTAAGTAGCGCAATGTCTGGTGTTGATTGTTATTTTCTTTTTTTTAATTCAAAGGACAATAACGCACAACACATCATCAAGAAACAACATTAAAAATAAGAAAAGAAAAAAGATAATATTCTATATAATTACCGTCATGTATTTTATATGGGATATGGGAGTGTGGTGGTGCAAGCCACTCAATACCTGAGCCTTACAGCATTTTTTCTGAAGACTATCCTACTGTTATAAATTATTTCATGTCACAGATTTTTTTAAATGTTAGTGCAACATAAGAAAAACTGTTATCATTAATATACCTCATGCATCTGATATCATTGAAATGTCTCAGTGTGACCGTTACAGAAGTTTCAACCCAAGCAAAGTAAACCAAAAGGTAATACAGATTGTAGGAGTTTTTAAATATTTTGCTTACTGTGGAGGGTGTGCCCTTTTCCAGTGTTTTCCTGGAAATTTCCTTTCAGGAAACTCAGTAATATTTATGTTGAACTCATTTTCAGTCAAGGCGTGTTCAGAGGGCAAGGGGTGGGCAGAGGCATTTACTCAAAAGAGAGTGGTTGCAAAATGACCAGAATGAGCATGATGCATAAGGTTTAAAAAACCAAAACTTTTCTTCTCTGGAAAGAGGTTTGAGCTTTTTCCCATTTTCTTGGAATACTATCCCAGAGAACTACTGCTAGTCTGCTGCCATGCAGAAATCTCTTTTACTATAAGAAGAAAAGACAAATTCAAATTCTTAAACTACAATACATATACAATACATAAATGTTAATTGTGATGCTACTGAGATGCTTGTAGCCATGCCTGAAAACTAAACCCATTCAGAGGACATGCACAACTTCTCCTGTGAAAGAATTAGTCAGTCAAATTAATCAAATGTAATGTAATGTATTGAAAATCACTTAACAACCCCAAACATTTTCATACTCAAAAAGATTCTCAAAAGTATGCACTTAATGACATCTCAGCTCATAAACAAAAGGAAATGTCTAATTCCATATTTTAGTCACAAAAATCTTCAGAATGAGCAATGATCTGACCCATGCTTTCAATATGTGCTTGCAGTTCATTTAATGTTAAAAAAAAATGTGACCCTGGACTACAAAACCAGTCTTAAGTCGCTGGGGGTATGTTTGTAGCAATAGCCAAAAATACATTGCATAGGTCAAAATTATTGATTTTTCTTTTATGCCAAAAATCATTAGGAAATTAAGTAAAGATCATGTTCCATGAAGATTTTTTGGAAAATTCCTACTGTAAATGTATCAAAATGTAATTTTTGATTAGTAATATGCATTGTTAAGAACCTAATTTGGACAACTTTAAAGGTGATTTTCTCAGGATTTTGATTTTTTTGCACCCTCAGAATCCAGATTTTCAAATAGATGTATCTCGGCCAAATATTGTCCTATCTTAACAAACTATACATCAATAGAAAGCTTATTTACTGAGCTTTCATATTATATATACATATCAGTTTTGTAAAATTTAACCTTATGACTGGTTTTGTGGTCCAGGGTCACAAATGTATAACTGGGTCCCAGTTTGGCTTGTTGCTGTACACATGCTAGGACTGCTGTAGTCACAGGGCCAAACCAAAGGTTTACCTTTAAATAAGATTAGCGAGATGATAACCATTCATTCTAAACAAGTTGCTCAGGAGGTCCTCCAGAGACCGGTAATAAAAGTGTTTTTTATGTATTATAATAACCTTGATATTGTATATAATATTATATTACAATAGCCAACCATGGCTTTTAGTCTCATGATGATTCAACATTGGTTTAGAAGAGGAAAGTAAGTTGTCGAAGAATAAGAGTAATAATCACAATGTAGAAAGAGGGTATATGTGTGAAAGAAGTTGGAAGCACTATTAATGTTTGGAAAAGAGATCAACAGAAGGTGGTTAAAAGCAAGAACTGAAATTAAAATCAAAGGAAGAATGATCAAACTAATAAGAACTTCTTTATCTTCTATCTGTGCAAAAACTTTCAATGAGAAAATGTAACATGCACAAAATATACCAACTTAAATAATCGACCTGATGCAATTTCTTGAATAGGCCAGGTCCACCTAAGACCATACAATCTTTTAAATTAGATTTCGCTGACCTGACCAGTAACAGGGTAAGGTACAAAATTTGTCTTTTTCCTTGCAACAAAACATGGTGGTGCAAGTGTTAGCAAACTAAACCATCCCTCTCTAGGAGCGCTAGCCCATACTTAATCTGATCAGAGTTATGTGATTTAAAGTCGCGTATAATGTTAAAATCGGGCAGAGATTCACAAATCGTTACAGACTGCAGGGATGGAAATGGTCAATGTATGAATAGCATACATTGAAAATGCTAATTGCTAAGCTAAAAGTACAACAACAAAACTGGGAAAATAATGTCCCAATAATGTTACCAGAATCTGTTTTGTCCTGGTTTGTAGCAGTTATGAACTCCTCATGAAATCAAAGTCCAGGAACTCTCACAAAAACAGATTCCATGCAACAAAAACATAAACTTAAAATAAGTATCCTTTAACCCACCCCAAGCCTCCTTCCTTCCCTGGTGTGTCCCGGCCTTAAGACACGAAACAATTGGTTTTTGAGAAAAACTGAACAGTATTTATATAATTTTTACCTTCGATACACAGCCACGTTCATCTATCCGGAGCACAAGCTTTTCATCCGGCTCCTTACACGTTTACGCGCTCTGACGTAGTATAGGCAAACGCCGTAAGGGGAAATCTGTGAAAAGTCCCGGATGAGTTTGCACAAGCAAACAAAATCTTTTAGCTTTAAATCGGTTTGAACAATCAGGATAAACGCAAGTAATTACCATTCTGAATAGCCGCTATACCTGTCACAATATTGCAGGTAGATGAGTGGATATGAGAAGGCTGGAACCGGAGTAGAATCAAACACTAATATTTATTGTAAAGTAAACCAAAAAAAAAACAAAGAACATGGAGCGAAACTGACAGAAGTAACAATACATCGACGGACAAAAGGGAGTGAGCAAACACAGACTTAAATACACAGAAATGGGGGCGTGGTAACAAACAAGGATAACGAGGGGGAAATACAAATATGGGCATGAACAAACCAAATGGAAACAAAACTAGAGGGGAAGACAAGGACTAAACCATTTACATATGAAACATGGGGGAAAAACACTTGGAAAACAGAACAGAACAGGACAAAACACAAACATATTCCTGACATTACCCCCCCCTCCCCCGAAGGCGCGTCTCGTGCCTAATAACATCCATAGCGGAGGGAGGGTGGGCGCCCTGGAGAACGCTAGGTAGGGACACAGGGGACACAGGATACAGGGGTGGTCTTCAGGGCGGATCAGGGAGTTCAGGAGGCCATGGCGGATCTGGGGGCTCAGGGGGCTCAGGGGGCCATGGCCGGATAAACAGTCCAGGAGGCCATGGTGGATCTGGGGGCTCAGGAAACCATGGCCGTGTAAACAGGCCAGGAGGCCATGGTGGATCTGGGGGCTCAGGAGGCCATGGCTGTGTAAACAGTCCAGGAGGCCATGGCGGATCTGGGGGCTCAGGAAGCCATGGCCGAGTAAACAGTCCAGGGGGCCATGGCGGGTCAACGGGCTCATGAGGCCATGGTCGGGCAGACAGTTCAGGAAGGGGGTAGCCATCCCCCAAAATTTTCTTGGGGGAACCTAGGGCATAACCCGCCCAGGAGAGCTCAGATGGGCGTGCTGGAGGCCCGCTCCTCTAGAGCGCCATCCAGAGCCCTGGAGGGCGCGCAGGAGAGAGCTCCGGCTCTGGAGGGCGCACAGACTCTGGAAGGCGAGCAGGAGGGCGCGCTGGAGGAGGTGTTGGCTCTGGATGGCGCTCTTGAGGAGTGGGCTCTGGACGGCGCTCTAGAGGAGCGGGCTCTGGACGGCACTCGGGGGTGCGCGGGCTCTGGAGGACTGGACGACCCCAGCAGAGACTCTGGAGGGCCTCTTTGGGAGAGCAGGCTCTGGGCGAGTGGTCACTGGAGGTTGAAACTTGACAGCCCCAAAAATGCCACAAAAGCAGAATTCATCTTCCATAATTTCTTTATACTTTGTTTTTCACCGTGAAACAGAACGCACGCCAAGAAAGCCAGCTGACAACGTCGATTGTCTTCTATTTGTTTTTCTTCTCTAGTCACATTTGATCTCGCGAATCTTCGTGAGATTTCGTGTCACAGTGAAATCGTTCCTACAGTCAACAAGTGTGTGGTCTCGCGGTCTGGTCGAGTCGTCTAGTGTGCGCGTTATAAGGCAAAAAATCGTCTGAAACTATTCATGTCTGTGGTCTTCCATGGTTTTAAAATCAGTTAAGATGTCTAGTGTGTAGCCAGCTTTAGTTTGGATCACATCCCATTAGATTACATGGAGAGGGCGGTGTTTATGACCTATACTGCAGCCGGCCACCGGGGGGGGCGATCGAAACGTTTTGGCTTCACTTTTCGGGATTCATGCTGCACACTTTTGATACAGGCGCACACATAAAGCCACATGCATCATTCAAATTATCACTGAACTTCACACAGTAGCACAGTGTTAGCTTTACCACAGGTTAATTTTTAATTTGGAACAGTAATTCAACACAAACCCTAGTTACACAATTCTCTAAATACTTGCATAAAATGTACAAAATACATATTTATACTTTAATACAAAACAATAATCACTCACCCTGGATTAATGAACACAATCCAGATCTCACAGAGGAGAGGGGCTATTTAGCGCTATATCGCCCCTCTGATGATCAACGAGAAAGGCATTACTGAACTATTATTACACAGCAAATTGTTTTCCCACTGTATGCACAATGTACTTTTCCTAACCTACTGTTATAAAATAATAATAAGCAAATACAACACTTGTGTGAGGATTCATCATTCATTCTATGATTCATCAACTAACTTGAGACACGATCAAAACTCTCCACATGAGCTCGCAATCAATCCTCACCAATTGTTGCAAATCACAAAACAAAAATGACAAAAATTGGAAAATTACTCGAATACAAGTGAATCACCTGTACCCACTTTACCACCTTGTATAGTGCTATTTCACAAAATGCTGTTATCCTTTTAACATTCATGTAGGCTTGTGCCGGTATTCGGTAATGCGATAAATCGCGGTAATGAATATGCACGATATTGTTATCGCGGGCACTTCAAAATACCGTGAAAAATAATAGATCCGAATTTATATTTTTAGAACGCGCATTAGCTTATTTTCCATCAACCGCTTGAAGAAACACTGCGTATATGCTGCGCAGAACTGATGCGCACTCTGATGTAAACAATCCCCACATGTAGAAGCACTGTGTGCACGCAGTGCGCGCCGCCGCTGCCACCGGCGCACTCTAATCCTCACACGAAGAAGCAGCATGGCGGAAGGAGGAACGCTGCCGACAATTTATCCCCCTTCAAAAATGGTAAAGTCAGAGGTTTGGAAATATTTTGGGTTCCAAAAAAATGCAGAGGGATTGCTGATCGAAGACGGTTTCCCTTTGTGTAAAACATGTGGACGGAAAGTGGCTGCTAAACACGGGAACACGTCTAACATGTTCGCTCATATTCGCGACAACCATCCACTGCAATTCAGGGAGATAAAGGTAAGACACTTCATTTCTCATGCTGAATACCACATAAAACAACTATTTGAAAGACAGGATGGCAAAATTACGTTAACTTATTTCCATTTGCTGCATGTTGCTTGCTTCCATGTAACGTTAGTTTAAGTTAGCATGAACTCCACTTGCCACACTTAAGTTTGCGTCTCGTATTTTAACAACAAAATACAATACTCAGCTAAAAGTAAGTTCTGTAATTAATAATGGAAGTTAGGCAGAATGATTTGATTTTAAGTTAAAAAAGGAATGCAACACAATCATACATTTTCACACAGTGCGAGTAAACTTGATGTTTACATGTTTACAAGAGAGTACAAGTAAAGTGCAAAACTTAAGCTCATCGTCGTGTGTTTTCTATTACTAAAATATAGTATGAAATGACAGATGCATTTAGTTGAAAGTTGGAACTTGGGTTATTTTTAATCTAAAAACAAAAAAACGAAAATTTACTTTGCTTGTATTCTCTGTCTGAACAGCATCTTTTATTTAAATTATCAGAGGTATGAAGTAATATTTTTCATTCCTATTTTACAGAGTGGCCATGCATCTAGCAGTGCTGGTTCATCTTCAGCTGAAGCCATCGTTCAGCCAACAGTTCAAGAGGCATTCCAGCGTCAGGCTTCATATGGACCTTCATCTCATCGGGCCAAGGAAATCAATCATGCCATAGCATACTGTATTGCTAAAGCCATGATCCCCATTTACACAGTAGCAAAACCAGGATTTCTGAAACTGATGAAGACAACCCAGAAGAGATACCAGGAATTGGTTGAAAATGTTTATTGTTGATTCTTTAAAAATTGTTTTTTGCTCTTAAATCTATTTAAAAACATAACAAATGTTGTTCTTTTGCAGTTTGCACATTCACTTTGATATAATTGCTCAAGTTTACTTTTATATTGTGTATTGCTTTATTTATATTTATTTGTATTTAAATGTTTGAAGTACTTTTAGTTAATTAAAAAGTTATTAAAGTTACTAAGTTGACGAAACTGAAGTTTTTTGTGTTTTTTTTACCTGTTTCTCTTGTAAAATTACAATATCGTGATAATACCGTATACCGTGATAAAAGCTCAATCAATTAATCGCAGCATGAAAATGTGATACCGGCACATGCCTACATTCATGTTAGAAAATGTCTGTTGAAATATAATATAATATAATATAATATAATATATAGACAAAAAGATTACAAACAATAAATACTGTGATCATAAAACAGTGAAATGTATAAAAGGCATTGGACATTTTAAACATTCAACTTTGGGTGCTATTACTTGAAAGTTACAACATAAAAATTTAAAGCAAAAATATATGTGCTATGAATTCAGTAAGGTCATACAGATGGCTGAATTTTTTTTTTTTTTTTTTTTTTTTGTAAATGTATAATTTTATGTATTTTTCTTTTTACACACTACCAGTCTTCTCTCTTCTGCTCACCAAGCTGGCATTTATTTGATCCAAAGTACAGCAAAAACAGTAAAAATTAGACAATTTTTTACTATTTAAAACTGTTTTCTATTTGAATATATTTTAAAAAGTTATTTATTCCTGTGATCAAAGCTAAATATTCAGCATCATTACTCCAGTCATTAGTGTCACATGATCCTTCAGAAATCATTCTAATATGCACACTTGCTGTTCAAGAAACATTTTTAGAAACAAAATATTTCTATTTCACATAAATACTGTTCTTTTGAACTTTCTTTTCATAAAAAAAAAAAAAAAAATCTACTCAGATGTTTCTATCATCAACAACAATATTAACAATAATAATAATGATACATGTTTTTGAGCAGCAAAACATAATATTACACTGATTTCTGACCGATTATATTACTGGATTAATGATGCTTAATAATTCAGCTTTGAAATCACAGGAATAAATTACTTTTTAAAATATATTAAAATAGAAAACAATTATTTTAAATAGTAAAAAAAAAATCACATTTTTTTAAAAAACATATTATTTCTGTTTTTGCTATACTTTGGATCACATAAATGCAGGCTTGGTGAGCAGAAGACAAAATGGCTGCCATATTTATCCATATTTATAATGAATAATGGACTTTTTTATTACTACAGAATTGCATCAAGGCATGCTAAAATGATTAATCTAAAATTATTCATTGATACATAAGTTGACAAACCATAAAATGACAAATCATATTTTACACAAATTAAGGATAACATAATTATCCAATCCTACAACTTCAATTCCTGCTGAAGTCATAAAATAACCATGAAAGTAATCCAAATTATGCTATGGATTCAGTATGTTTCCACCAGAGGATCTGTTTTGTCTTGGTTTGTTGCAGAAGAATGCATTGCATTAGAATCTGTTTTATACTCACCTCTGCTCTCTGCCACCTGAACAAAACCTGGTGATCACATAAACAACATAAACAAGAAAATCTATTTTGTCGCATATATATATATATATATACTCATATATATATTTTTTTTAACTTAGTTATAGTTCATTTATAACTGATGGAGGTTGATGAATGGGATTCCATATTCTAAAAAACAACACTTGAGATTATCATTCTTATTAAAACAATTATGATGAATTTTTAATTTCAATTATATCATACTTGTGAGTTTATGTTACTTACCCATTGTCATTTCTGGATTAGACAGCTGCATTGCACTTCCTGGTAAAGATGTGAGTGATTAAAAACTAAATAATACTGATATTTTGTGTCGTGTGTCAAACAGTCTGGCATAAAGGTGAGTAAATGATGACAGAATATTATTTTTTGGTTAAACTAGTCCTTAAGATGTATCTCCACATCTGAGTGTTAGGGTTCAAATATTAACCTACTAAGTTACGTTACAGAGCTTATCATGCGGGTGTAACTGTAAGGTGTTAAAACAGTATTTAAAAGGTCAACCTTGCATCATAAAACCAGTCGCTTTATTTACAAAGATTTCCCCATTTCAAACCTCGCTGCAGCCTGCGGTGGACATCCAACCCCGCCCACATCCATGTGTGACGTCAGACACCATGCCCACGTCAATGTGTCATCGTGTGACTCCCCTCCCCATCGGTAGCCTTAAAGCGGTGCATTTCAAAATACTTCACGAAAGTTATCCATGTAAAGTAGCTCTTTCTAAATTCATGGTCATTGATAATACCTGCAGTTTCTGTAACACACATGAGGAAGACATGTGTCATTTGTTTTATAATTGTGAATTGTCTCTGAGTTTTTTGTCTGATGTTAGCACCTTTCTATTTCTGCAAATAAATGTTAATTATATGCTTTCTTTAAACGATGTTATCTGTGTCTTATTCTCATAAAAGTAAAATGATTGAGTGCGTTGTTAACTTTTACATTTTGCAAGGCAAATATTATATTCATAAACATAAATTTGCTAAATGCATACCAAAATTTAATTTATTTTTATCAGAAATAGAAGTTTTTAAAAAGTCTTTAAAACAAATGAATACATTTGTTGTTACATTTCACGGAGAACTTTTTTTTCTGGTTATGCTCCCAAAATATAATTTTTGTATATGTAAGGGAAAAGGAAGAAAATTTGAACTATTGTTTAGTTGTTTCTAGGTTTTAATTTAGTTTTTGTTTATTTATTTACTTTTTATTTATACGTTTATTTATTTATTTTTTCTGTCTATGGTATTAGTTTATTTTTATTTTTTATTATTATTTTCCCCCCTCTTATTACATATTGTATTAGCCTACTGTATACAGATTAAGCTTGTATTTTGTGTATCTGAATTTCTATTTCAATATTTTTGTAATGTCCAATTATTCTTTAATAAAATAATTAAAAAAAGAATCCCGATGTTGTACGCATGTGCAAGTATGGCGGAAGTATATTGTATCGGGGATGTAAACAAAACAGTTTGTATTAAATAATACAAATTAAACCTAGGTCATCTTTCATATGGAACTAATTACATTCAAACAGCCAGTAAAACGCTTGCTTTGGTTGATTAAAGTTAGGAAAATGGTAATTGCTAATAAAACATTTAAACCTTACCCTATTTGTTTGTGTAATGACATAAATTCACGTTAATTATAATCGATTTTGACATAGCTTAGACAAGATCAGATTTAGACGGACAATTAAGTTTTGTTATTGTAAAAGTAATTAGCATATTTTCGTTTTCATCTAATTCTCTAAAGATATGTCCACAAATGTGAACATTGCTAATCATATTATCACTATTTTAATACGTGTTAATACTATTTAATATGTTGGATGTGTGACGTGTTTGAACATGGGCGTGGCGTCTGGCGTCGCACTTGGATGTGGGCGGGGTTGGATGTCCACCGCAGGCTGCAGCGAGACGCTCCTCAACCGCAAACTATCTTTACTACAGTAAATCAGATTCAAGCTATTATGTGCGAGGAGCAAATTAAAAAAAGGTCAACACTCAGATGTGGAGATACATCTTAAGGACTAGTTTAACCAAAAATTAATATTCTGTCATCATTTACTCACCTTTATGCCAGACTGTTTGACACACGTCCACATAAATCCAGCTGGGGTGGCGACTAGTTCACTGGAAAACAAATAATGAGAACATTTGTTGAACGCACAAAACACACAAATGTACTTACAGGTAAGAACTTAAAAGGCAAACATAGTAAGCAATGTTTATCTTACACTGGCGTTGGACAAATACAAAGAAGTTTCGGTGCATGGTAAACTAGGAATAGCTGTGAACATTAGTGTCGTCAAAAACAACGCCTTATTTTTTAGGAACTGGATGTGATATTCCATTATTAGGAAAAGATGCTTCATGGGTCGTTTCAAAAATGTCCACACAGCTCCCTCTGTAGTTCAAACTCTGACAGAAAGTGTCGTCAAATACCGATACCTTGAGAGTCCACTGCACTCAGTCTCTATGGAAATCGAAACTGAAACCAAAACTATTGATTTTTATCGAAATCGTACGTGATTTTCCGTTACGCCATCAAAAGAAAATCCAAATGAAGCCCCCTCACAAAGTACAAAAAACATGAATATGTTTGTGTATGTTAATGCTGCTTGTGGGGGAAGAAAATTAACTAATTAAGAGTGTTTGGTTGTAAAGTTTGGTTTTAATACAATCAGTTCTTCTGTCAAGTTGAACGCACAAAACACAAATACACTTACATGTAAGAATTTAAAAAAGTAAATATAGTAAGCAATGTGTATTGATGTTTTCCACTGGCGTTGTACAAATGCAAAAAAGTTCTGGTGTATGATTAACTAAAGAAATACAGTAGTAAACATAAGTGGCGCCATAAACGCCTTATTTTGCAGGAACTGAGTGTAATATAGGCTACAACTACTAGGTAAAATATGTTTTATAGGTCATTTGAAATATGTCCACACAGCTCCCTCTGTAGTTCAAACTCTGTCCGAAAATATAACCGAAATGCGTGACAGTTGTGAGAGCGAGAACTCGCGATACTTTGAGAGTCCACTGCGCTCAGTCAGTCTCTGGAAATCGAAACCGAAACCAAAACGAATTTTTATCGAAAACGTTCGTGGTTTTTCGTTACGCCATCAAAATGAAATCCAAGAGAGACACACAAGAAAAAAGGGTACAGAATAATGTATGAAGCATACATTCATGTTAAAGTGAATACAAACTACATAGTCAGAAACAAACTTGTATTTATTTACATTTTAAATCGTAAACTTCCAGAATGTAAAATCATTATGCACTTTTTTTCCCGCATACATTTTACATTCTTGTCATTTATATACAGTATATATATTATAACAGCTTTTTTTGGACATTGAAGGGTTTTAACATGAACTGAGTGTAGCTGGATGAAAAACAATATTTGTCTACTTCTGTTCAACTTATGCTTGTGCTCTTTTTATATAATGACATGTCTACTGTAAATAATAATAATTTAAAAATAAGACATGGGCCATAATGACAAAAACAGAAAAAGTAATGGCAGATGTCTTCTTGGCCAGTAAGTGGCGCTGTCCACACAAGTCCTCCAAGGATGCTGACGACATGCACAACATTTTATTTCAAAAACCATTTCTAAGAAACAGCCTCACTTTCAGTTTGGTATGTCACTGTCTGAACGTACAATAACAATATGATATATTTAATAGTTGGGTATAAAAGTAGTAGAAAATTTGTAAAAATCAGCATAATTTACATACAGTATTCAACATTTTAAGTGGATCAAAAACCTTGGCTTGTCTTAGGATAACTTTGATGAACTTGTTTGATTCACTTTAAATGTTGACTACTGTAAAATATATATAACATAAATCAGAGCAGTTGTTTAACCAACCTGAATAGATCTGGAATGCTAAGAAGAGATGCAGATATGCATGACACATGTTTTGTTATTATTAATAAAGCCTAACATTGTTAATCTTAAAAAAAAAACAAAAACACTGCTTTGAGGCCATTTTGCTTTAATTTTGTTTTACAATTTTGTTTTCATTACATATTTCCATAAATGTTGAGTTCATCCATGTTGGTGTATTCAGCTTCATAATCATTACCCTTAATATAATATTTCAAAAGAGAACAGAGAGCCAGACATCAGTCAATAACATATTTCAATAAAAATTCATCACAGAATCTGAGCAAGTTTTCTGCAGTGTAACAGAGAGTAAATAATATACTTACAGAGCAGGATTTTGGATCACTGAAGTGCATTAGGGAAAAATAAAAATGTTGTGGTTATTCCACTACCGAATAAAAATATCTTGTTATTTTTCAAAAATGTAGATTTATATTGGTATTATATTGATATTCAAATGTGCTGTACCTCTTTGGTGACGGCATAGAAGGTTTGGAAAAAGGCTTGTTTCCTGATATTGCATCGTTTGAACTGGGAACAGATGTCATGTTTAAGAAAGGAAGGTGACGTTATGAGTTTAACAATCGGTAACTTTTCCCCCTTTTGTTTGATTTGTACTGCAGCATATGCAAATTCTCAAAGATATCTAAACCTATGTTAACTTTTAAAAGAAGGTACAGAAAATCATATACTAAATCAAGCTGCAAAGGAAAAAAAGAGAGCTTACCTTTGTCGCTTCTTGTATATGATGACTCCAACAAGTATACAAGCGAGGAGAAACACAAGTGAGAGCAGGACGTAAAGACCAATAGTCTCCAGTCCATTGAGCACTGAGTCTGCTTCATTATGGAAAAAGGCTAAAGGGATGAATCATTATTATTAGCACACAACTAATAATATCAGAATTGATGGATGAGACAAGATGCTAATAACTCACGTTGCACATTTAAGACAACAGATGCCGTAATGTCTCTTCCAGAAAATTTAGCGGTACATATCAGTTTCTTCCTGTGATGTTCTTTTGCACCCAGAAAGGTTATGTTGGAATAGGTGACCCGATTTAAACCAAAAAGTGGTTTGTTCCACTTTAACACCTGCATGTTCTCATAGTTCCATGTGATGTTTGGATTTTCATTCTGGCAGGAATGGTAGATGCTACAAATGAAGTTCTTTGCCACACCCTCAGTGATATCTGCCAGCTCAGGCTCAATCGTTATGTTGTGATGAACACCTGAAATTGAAAATTAATTCTTGTAATAGGTCTCAATGTAACATTTAAACTTACAGTGCACAAATCAGTTCAAATTTGTGTTTACTCACATTGTACATGCAAAACAATAGAGGCTGTAATGGTTCCTCCAGAAAGATTTGCAGTGCAAATCAATTTCTTCCCATCATCTTCTTTTGCACCCAACAAGGTTATGTTGGAGTAGGTGACCTGATTTAAACTGGAGAGTTTTTTGTTCCCCTTTGTGATCTGCATGTTCTCATAGTTCCATGTGATGGTTGGATTCTCGTTCTGGCAGGAATGGTAGACGCTACAAATGAAGTTCTTTGCAACGCCTTCTGTGACATCTGCCAGTTCAGGCTCAATCGTTATTTTATGATGAACACCTGAAATTGAACAGAAATCTTAGATGATAGCTAATATCACACAAGCTGTTCATGATTGTGTTTACTCACATTGTGCACTCGTGTTTTTCGTAGCTGTCACTGTTATGCCACCATGATGTGTTACTGAACACTCAATAGTTGAGTTTTCTGCCTTTACGACACCTGTGCGTGTCAGAGTGGTTTTCCACAGGCCGTCTTTAACAGACTCATCCTTTATTTCGTCAGATCCTTCTATGCCACTCAGATTGAACTTTGGTTTGCTGTATGGACATGTGTGGAAAGTTGAACATGCTACTGTGATGTTCTCACCCATCCTTTTACCTCCATTAATACTGATGATGGGTATCTGTGGACTTGCTACAAATAGCAGTTATGTCAATATTAAGAACCTATAGATAGGAAGTCAAACAAATTTCAAAGAGCAAAGTATTTACGTACCATCAACTTGAATTGTAGAGGTGACATCATAAAATTTGTAGGTGCGCCAACTAACATTTTCAGGGTCAATCCATGCATAAATTTTCTCTCCATGGTGGGACGGTTTCAGGTTTTTAATCAACAGACTGCAATCCCCACTTGATGGGTCACCATATAAATCAGTTTTCCATTTGAACTTCTCAATAATATCATTTGGATGCAAAGGATCGTAAACTAGAGGATAACCTTTAGAGACCCACTGATACCACACAACTCTACTTGGGTTTTGGGGTGGGTATGATGTGTAGTTAAAAGAACATGAAATAACCAGACAGGAACCTTTGAGGCCCTGAATGTCTTTCGGCATTCTCACTTCCCATCCCAAAACATCATAAAGCAGAAAACCTGTGGGACAAAAGTTAGAGTCATTAATGGCTGCATCATTTAAGCTGTTTTTTTTTTTTTCATTTGCCCGTTTACTGTTGTTGTCTATTAGTGTAGGACACCACTGCATACTAAGCATATAGTTTAGGTAAGTGTAAGTAGATTCAGTAAATAGTATGAAAAGGTTTTAACAACAGTGATTCCAAGATGATTAAATAAATTTGATATTAAGAAAGCAAGTGGAATATGTTTAAAGTGGTAACACTTTACAATACGTGTACACAAATTAGCTAATGATTTGCAAGGATATCATTATGTTATGACTTTACTTATAGAGGCACAGAGATATTAAGTAATTAAGTAATATAGTTATAGCTAATGATTAATTAAAGCAGACAACTGCAAGTTGAAATACATGACTTCAACCCATTTTGGTAATTAATACATTAATTTACACTATTAGTTAATAAAAGGGGTTATTAGGGAATTAACACATTATGACACATTTTACTAATAACAATTTATTGATTACTTAATCTATGAATCATATAGAATGTTCATTAGTTGCTGATGTAGTAACCATGAATAAATTGTTTAGTTCTTCATTAATTATACATTATCTTGTGATTATCTGTGCATTAATTAATGCACATTCACATGTATTGTAAAGTGCTACCTTTAAAGTTTTTAGAATTCAACAAAAATGTATCCTACTAATACTACGGAAGACATATCCACCCTATTTTTCCTGTTAAGAGTGGGCAGGGCCATTTGTAAATTTTATGGGTCTGGTTTCCGGTCTCATCCATGTCCAGCTATTTTTAGCTATACAAAACATCTCATTTTGCAGAAAACATCTCTTGATATTGCAAATTGCTGTGTCTTATCATATAAACAGTTTTACTAATTATTGTTGTTATTCTTCTTGTTATTTCTTCTACTTCTTGTTATAGTGGCTAATGATGAACCAGAATTCTCGTCCATAGACTTACTTCAGCATTGAAGAATGAGGTGTATAAGAAGCCAAGCAATTGGAATTATTTTTCTGGTAATTACTTCTTAATTGTCTTTTGGTCTCAACATAATTGCAACCAATATCTGTCCATATAGTCTAGATTGGTAGGTGACCTGGGTGTTGTAGTTTTTAGAAAGCCTCCATTGTTATCTGTAGTCCTTTACCGCCACCACTTTTGAGGCGACATATTTTCCCCCCTTAATATGCCACACAGGCACATAATTACACTGTAAAAATGTACATTGTAAGTTTAACTTTTTCTTTTAAAATGTAAATAAACCTGTAAATGTCAATCAGACAGTAGGCTGTAAATCAGCTTTGGCTTCTGTGTGTAAAGTTTTCTCTGTGTGTGAGTAAGACTTTGGGAATGTGGTATTTGATAGCCATTTGATAGACGTGCTGAGTAGCCATGAAAAGAGCCTTCATTTATGTCAATTTCTTTTAGGTTATATGTGACTTTTTACTACAAAATCAGTTAATTTCAATTTTCACTTTCAATTAAATAAGCTTTCTATTGCTGTATGCTTTGTTAGGATAGAACAATACAATATTTGGCTTTAAAGCTTTAAAAGTTGTCCAGATGAAGTTCTCAGCAATGCATATTACTAATCAAAAATTATGTTTTGATAAAATTCTTGTAGGAAATTTACATAATATCTTTTTGGAACATGATCTTTATTTAAAATTCAAATGTTTTTTTGGCTATTGCTACAAATATAGCCATGCTACTTAAGACTGGTTTTGTAGTCCAGGATCACCTATATTAATTGCATATAATCATTTAACAGAACATGCCTTAAAGAGGAAAACTGACACTTTACCTTGAAAAAGTAAAAAAAGTGATGCTTTCATGCTCCTGGGTGAACACATAAACAAAAACCAGTTAAAGTTAATTTGGTTAAAATGAATAGCACATCGTATCACTTTATAACTTATGGGTACCTTTTTCCTGACGCTTTGTGCAAATATGGGAATAACTATACTATTAACATGTATGCAGTCAGCAACTGCCAATCTTGTTTTTTGTTTTCACAACAAAAATGCAGTAATAATTATTTGTAAATAAACAAATAGTATTAACAAAATACTATCAGCAGACCATGAATAACCCCAAAAGTTTGTCTTTCATTTGTCTATAAATTATGTCTATATTATGTAACATTGCATTAATCCAAGCTTTTCTTTAATTGACTGGATAACTGGTGGATATTTCAAGGTCCTTTCCCTCATTTTGCCAAATAAATGTTGCCATATATATTCTTGTGATACCAATGTCATATTAAGATACCAAGTGGTGGATAAAAATAAATGCGCAGCTCATTCAATCAAACTGACAGAAAATTATTATTTGTTACTAAGTTTATTATTTAAAATTGTTCACTTTGAATAGAAGCTCTCTAAACTGGAAGTGCCACCTTTCATTTAATGCCCAGTAGACCCTTTCAGTAAGTCATTTCTTATCTCTCTCAACCCACTTTAATTTTTTTCTTTTAAAACTTTTCAAGGTGAGCATAATTTAACATTCTTTAGTTTTGCATTCTTACCTTCTCAGTGGTCCTCTGTAGAGGATTGAGAAAAGAACCTACTACCAAGAAGAGAAAAGTGAAAAATAAGAGAAGTTTTTTTTTATGAAGCTCAGCCTGTTTGTTGATGTGTGGCCCACACCCAGCAATATGAAAAATATTCCCTTGGTGTTATTAAGTGTCGGAGCTCATCACACCAATGCACTTGTGTCATGACACCAAAGTCAAACGGATTTCCTGACAAGAACGCCACCATTTGTGACACTGACAAGACGATCTGTTTTAAGATCTTTATAATATACAAGTGGTAAATTTCAAAAAATTTTGTAAACTCCAAAGTGAATTTATGTGTTACTGTCACAGTACATTTTGGGTTAGTTTTCATTGGACATTTTGTTTGTATCCCATTGCATTTTTCCCATGATTCGTTCCTGTTTATGCAACACTTGTTTCTGTTACTCATTTGTGACCCTTAACCACAAAACCAGTCTTAAGGGTCAATTTTTTTTTTTAAATTGAGACTTATACTAATAAGGTTTATATTAATAAATAAGCTTTCCTTTTATGTATGGTATGGAAAATATTTGGCAGAGAAACAACTATTTGAAAATCTGGAATCTGAGGGTGCAAAAAAAAAAAAAAAAAATCTAAATATTGAAAAAAATCGCCTTCAAAGCTGTCCAAATGAAGTTCTTAGCAATGCATATTACTAATAAAAAATAAAGTTTTGATATATTAGCAGTAGGAAATTTACAAAATATCTTAACAGAACATTGTCTTTACTTAATATCCTAATGATTTTTGGCATAAAAGAAAAATAAATATTTTTGACCCCATAAAATGTATTGTTGGCTCTTGCTACAGTATATCCATGCTACTTATGACTGGTTTCGTGGTACAGGGTCACATTAGTTGTCATGATTACTGATTATGTCACACACTTGTTTCTAGTTTTGTTCTCATTAGCCTATCTAATGTTTTCCTTTAGTTCAGTGTACGATGTTGTTTGTTAAATAAAGTGAGTAACTACAGTAACACTGCTATTCATTAATTCTAAACCTGTTATTCTTTTCAGAATCACTAACATTTTTTTCTAAAAAGATTTGGTTTAATCACAATATGTTAATGCAGCAAATTACTGTCAATACTTTCAGTATTGTAAGAATTGGATACATTGATTTGTTTTACAACAACACAGTGCTACTTTACTGCATATTTTACAAACTTACTGTAAAATATGCAGTATGATATATAAAGAAATCATCGAGGTGCTAAAATGTATGGCACATGCATATTTATTTATAGTTATGGTTTCACACAAACATGCTGGAAAGTGTTGATAAGTAGCAAAGTAGAACAGAGCATTAAAATCAGTTAGGTCAATACAAGCTACGGACTCAAAAACAGTGATTATATTTGAAAGTATACAATTATATTAATTTTGAGCATTAAAAAACACTGTTGAACCTTCATTATCATCAGACGTTTCCATACACGTTGAGATCGTCCATGTTGGAGTAAACAGCCTCAAATTCATTACCCTTAATGTAAAAGGTCACAGAGGTCAGGCAAAATCATAGAAATAATTTCCACAGTTGTTTAATGATGGTAGAAATAAATAATATACTCACTGGGAATTTTGGCTCACTGAGGTGCATGGTGACAAAGAATAGAAAAGAAAAACAATAAATACCTGCATTTATTATGGCAACTGTTAAAGTTAAAGGAATCAGGAAGTGGCACAGGAACTTCCTGAAACTTTGCTCACAAACTGATTAAGTTTTGTTTTCCTCAGAAACTGACTAAGTATTAATTTGCAGTGAAACATGCTTTGTAGCCAAATGATTTTAGGCCTAAAGGTCATGAATTGAGAAATCAATTCACATCAGAGGTCACTGTGCTATAAAAACATCCTGTAAGTTTCAGAACTCAAAAGTTCCTCATTAGTGCAAAAACAGCTTTTATTGCAACCAAGCAGCAGAAGACCAGCACCTACTTCATCATTGCCTCTTTAGCCCCCGGTTTGCACGAAAGAGACGCAAACACAATATTTGGATGCAACAAAGTGACCACTGTAAATCCTAGCCTTTTACATCTAAGTTATGATGTTTTTGATGTAAAAAATCTTGCTAACAATGTAAGTGGCCCTCAGAGAACATTATAAAGTGCAGTTTATGACCCCTTTAAGAAACTCAGATATGGTTCAATGCACTGACCTCTTTGGTGATGGCATGTGAGGTTTGGAAAAAGGCTTGCTTCCTGACACCGTAGAAATGTTGTTTGTTCTGTGAAGAGAGTTTCATTAGTGAGTGTGGCATAGAGGAAAAAATGTGTGATGGTGTGAAGATTGTTTTTAAATAGTTTGATTGCAAACACAATACAAAGTATACTTATAATTAATTATATTCATATATATTAATAATTTAATAATTAATACTTTCAACCTGCCTTTGTTCATGCCTCTCTGGTGTTTGAGAAGCATCTCCAGTGTCCCTGTAGATGGCACTAGTTAGTTCATTAGAAATAAATACTACAACTATTTATTTAGTTTTTTTTTTTTCTTTCTATGTTGTACTTACCTGATATCACTCCTGTTTCCTCTATTAGTCGAAGCTGCTCTTCTGTCAGACATACTTAAACGACTGGGAGAGAAATGTTATATTTAGTGTCTGAACAACTACAAAGATACAAAGATAAGTTTAGTAAACTCTAACCTTGAGAATCTGTCCCAAGCTGATCTCCTGCATAAGATAATTGGGTTAAAATGGCTAGAGTATTATAAATCCAACAGTTTTACATTAGAATGGTTAAGAATGGTGATTGTCTTGACATTATATGACCCAAATTCGGGTATGATCTGATGAATTCTCTAGGAGGAGTACGAAAAAGTGTGTCTTTGACTAAACAAGCAGAAATCAGTGCAACTTTGACAAGATGGGTTGACACATAGAGACCTCACATTTGAATACAGCCATTCTGAAGTATAAGCCAAAAACAAACATAAAAACATACCTGTGTCGCCTTATATATATGAAGACTCCAGCAAGTACACAAATGAGGATGAACACAAGTAAGGGAGCAATGACATTCGATCCGAGATTCTCCAATCTAAGCCCCTGAAATCCTATAATAATATTATTGTTAAAAGTATTTACGTTCACATCATGCACACATTTGAAATAGTTTCTCTTTGACCAGTCATATTAAAAAATAGACCAAAGAGTCTAACTCGCACAAGCCGATCTATCTATACTTACTTCTAATACTGAGCAAGGCAGTATTTTCCTGTGTTTTACCGCCCCAAAACTTTGCAGTGCAGACAATTTCATCTTTCTCTTCATATCCAGTTGGAATAAAGGTCACAGCGGACATTGTTTCCCAGACGCCTTCACCCATGGGATTGTGGCTGATAGTTTCTCCGGTTATTTGGACACTCCAAGTGATTTGGGGAGGGTGAGAGGAGCATGTGTGGTTGACTGAACATTTGACATTGACATGTGTCCTGGGCTCGATGTCTTCAGGAATGGATGACATCACAGGTTTGTCAGGAGATGCTTTTTGATCAAAAACACAAAGATGTTATTTAAGCGATGCATAAAATGCAGTTTTTCAAAAGTATGTGAACCCAAATGATTATATTTTCTCACCGCGCATTACAATAAACACACAGCTGTTGTTGAAACTGTATCTTTCATTTTCTCTTTCTGCTCGGAAGCAGAACGGCCCGTTGTCATGTGTTTGCACATTATCCATCTCTACAGTACAATTCTGCTCATCCGGGTTTCCGAGGAGCCTTGTACGGCTTTTGAAGTTGGGTAAGATGTTGCTGGGGTTAGTGTGGAACATGTAGCCACCTTTTTCTGTGACCCAAAGAACCCCAAGTCGAGTGAGATATTTTTCTTCCATCTTGAAACTGCACGGTATTACCACACATGAAAGAGGCAACGCAGTGATCTTGGGTATCACATCTGCCACATATTGGAAATAGGCTGAAATGATATATCAATTAATGGATTCATCAATATTATTACAGAACTGAAGGCATTATTGCTTATTATCAAAAGCCTATGAGTGCAGACAAATAATATTAATATGGAGTATGGTATATGGTGTAACACATACTTTCATTCAGGATCTGGACTGGTTTCTGGTACTCTGTAAGAGAATTAGTATAAAACAATAAGTAACAATAAGCTTGTATTTATGGTTGGTTTGAGTGCAAATGAAGTGTCAAATTTGAGCCTAACCCTATGTCTACACTATGGAACAGCAAGAAGGTCAAAACGTGAAATTTAAAGAATGTGTTGTTAATTATGCATTGATTATTTACGCGTAAACAACATGCATTCTACATGTAAACAATGCGCCCTCTATGTGTAGATTAAAATTCACATGGTTTTGACCTTTATGGTGTTCCATACTACATCGGATGCGCCAGTTTCACCGATTTTCTTTAGTTCTTTCAATAAAAAATAGACACCAAACATTAATAAAACACAGATAGATCATACATATAAGTACTGCTCACAAATTACTCACGTTGTAAACGTAAAATGACAAAAGCTGAAACTTCTCCTCCAGAAAATGTTGCAGTGCAAATCAGTTTCTTCCCATGATCTTCTTTTGCACCCAGAAAGGCTATGTTGGAGTAGCTGATCCGATTTAAACCAGACGGTGTTTTGCTCCCCTTTGTGATCTGCATGTTCTTATAGTTCCATGTGATGGCTGGATTCTCTTTCTGGCAGAAATGGTAGACACTACAAATGAAGTTCTTTGCAATGCCTTCTGTGACATCTGCCAGTTCAGGCTCAATCGTTATTTTTTGATGAAGACCTGAAATTCAATTTATATCTTGTAATAGGTTCCATTGTAACATTTCAAATAAACTTACAGCTAATAGCACACAAAGCACATATTTGTGTTTACTCACATTTTGACCTTTTGACCTCAGTAGCGGTCACTGTTATGCCACCATGATGTGTTACTGAGCACTTAATAGTCATGCTTTCTGCCTTTACGACACCTGTGCGTGTTAGAGTGATTTTATACAGGCCGTCTTTAATTGACTCTTCATTGAGTTTGTTAGATCCTTCTATACCGTTCAGAGTAATGGTTGGTTTGCTGTAAGGACACGAGTGGAAAGCTGAACATGCTACTGTGATTGTGTCACCCATTTTCTCACCTCCATAAACACTGATGCTGGGCTGACGTGGACTTGCTATAATTTACAGAAACATGATATCATTAAAAAAAGACCCCAAAAAGTATTTGGACACTCAGAAACATCTGAATTTCACTGCATTAGACACAAGACTTAAAAAAAAAAGTCTTGCCACAAGAAACAAAAAAAAAAAAACATGCTGGGGCTCTTCTCAGAACTAACTTCCCTTTTCTTAGACACTTTTTCATTTTTTTTTTTTTACCCAACTAGTCTTAAGGTCATTTTGCGTGATGTATGAAATTAGTTTCTCACGTTTGAACATTTTGAACAATATATTGTTTTAAAATTTAGCTTCATTTCATAAAATGTTTAGACTGAAAAATGTGCTATGTTTCTTTAAAATAAATGGCCTATTATGCATTATAGATGTAGAAATGTTCAGGAAAAGTTAGTTACATTACACTTTTTGGGGCAAATTGTCTTGCCTTTATTTTGAAATGTTATTTAAACAAATAAACTGGTTAGAAACACATTGAAAACTTAGAAGAATCTTTTGTCCATTGTTACTCACACAACACAATAATTCTCTACAGTCACACACATTACAGAGAAAGTATTCCAAGAATATTTACATACCGTCAACAAGGATTGTAGAGGTGACATCATAAAATGCATAAGTGCGCCAACCAACATTTTCAGGGTCAATCCATGCATACAATTTCTCTCCATAGTGGGATGATTCCAGTCTTGTGATCAGCAAACTGCAATCCCTAACTAATGTTCTATATAAATCAGTTTTTCCTCTGAACTTCTCAATGACATCATTTGGATGCAAACGATCATAAACTAAAGGATAACCTTTAGAGACCCACTGATACCACACAACTCTATGTGGGTTTTCAGGTGGGTATGATGAGTAGCTGAAAGAACATGGTATAACCAGACAGGAACCTCGGAGACCGTTAATTTCCTTTGGCATTCTCACTTCCCATGCTAGAGTATCATAGAGCAGAACACCTGTGGGACAAAAGTTGGAGAACATTAATGGCTGTTTTATCATATCACTTCATACATAAAGAGGCTGGGGCCCACTGTAAACACTTTTTACAATGGCATAAACAGACCTCCTCTTTATTTGTAATTAAGTATAGGTTGTGAATGAATGTATTTCCTTTTGTGTCCCTTTTGCTCAAATTGACAACTCTGATAATTATGGTTGGAATTGTATTAATCAGTATTCTAGTGTTATCATTGTATATTAAGGTTTTTTTTTTTTTTTTTTTTTTTTTACCAACCAGCTGCAGCTAAGCTCTATAAATCTATGACCTGACATTAAGTAACAGAAGCAGCACAAGAAAAGTAAACTGACATCGTCATATATAAAGATTCTGAAAAACCCAAACTCTGAAGTCAGTAAATGTTTAAATTTTTTTTGAAAAATATCTACAGTGACATTTTTAAATACTGTATCAGCTGCATCTACTATATAAAGAAGTGAGGAAAACGTTCAATACCTTGTAAAAGCAAATGAACTAGCAGAGGTCCCATTATGTACCTTCTTAATGCAGTCTCACTTGCAAATAAATCAACTGGACGAAAAATCTACTGCAAAATGTGAGAAGCTAAAAGCAAAACAGAAAAAAAAGTGAGAAAAGATCTTAAGAAGTGTTAACTATAACTGGTAAACCAAGTAACAGAGAATAGAGAAGTTATTTTCTTCCGTCTGAGGCTATGTTAGACTTAGCAAAACAAATAAAATGAAAATTATGTAAATATATATATATATATACACTGGACAACAAAACCAGTCATAAGGTTCAATTTTTCGAAATTAAGATCTATACATCATCTGATAACTGAAAAAATAAGATTTACATTGATATATTGTATGTTATGATGGGACAATATTTGGCTGAGATGCAACTATTTAAAAATCGGGAATCTGAGGGTGCAAAAAAATTAAATACTGAGAAAATCACCTGTAAAGTTGTCCCAATAAAGTTCTTTGCAATGCATATTACTAATCAAAAATTAAGCTTTGATATATTTATGGAAGGAAATTTACAAAATATCTTCATGAAACATGATCTTTACTTAATACCCTATGATTATTGACATAAAAGAAAAATCTATAATTTTGACCCATATAATGTATTTTTGGCTATTGCTGCAAATATACCCGTGCTACTTACGACTGGTTTTGTGGACCAGGGTCACACACAAAGTTTTTCTGCACATTTGGTCTAATCCAATTATGGCTGGGTGATAAATTATATATCGAGATTGTGATAGAATGTCATGTTATGTAAATAACGAAACAGCAAAAAAATAAATAAAATAAAGGTGACAACAGTGCATATTGCTAATTGTCACACTCTGGGTGGTTGAGGAGTGGAGAAGGAGGAGGAGATCCGGAGTAGATAAAATAAACAGTTTATTGAAACAAAACACTGAAATTGAATACAAACAAACAAAAACCAGGAGCAAAACCGAGGACATGTAACGTTAGTAACATTAACGACGGACAGCGGGGAGTGATCACAAACAGACTTAAATACACAGATACATGGGCGTGGTAACAAACAAGCTAACAAGATAACGAGGGGGAAATACAAATATGGGCAAGAACAAACCAAAAGGACTAAACCAAAAGGGGGAGAACAAGGACTAAACCAAATGAACTAGAAACATGGGGGGGGGAAACACTTGGAAAACATGACAGAACAGGACAAAACACAGACATATTCCTGACACTAATAAGTCTGCATGTTCTGTGGCTATGTAAATGAATTTCATTGTTTCATCTGATATACGATGGAAGGTGGACAGGGCCAAAAGCCTTTAATCCAAACGTATGAAATTTGACTGTGTCACTGTCAATGCACACTGTATGTATGAAACGCTGGGAAGACCAAAAGTCTTTAAAGTCCCCATGAAATCAAAATGGATTTTTTTTTTGGCTTTTAGTATGAATATGTTAGCCTTAAGGTTTGCCTCGGGCAGCCATGGCCTAATGGTTAGAGAGTCGGATGTGTAACCCGAAGGTTGCGGTGGGGAGAGTGAATAACCAGAGCTCTTTCCACCCTCAATACCACGACTGAGGTGAGACCCTTGAGCAAGGCAAGGAACCCCTAACTGCTCCGGGTGTTTGTTCACAGTGTGTGTGTGTGTGTGTGTGCTCTTAGATGGGTTAAATGCAGAGCACAAATTCCAAGTATGGATCACCGTACTTGGCCACACATCCTTTCCTTTTCTTTCCTTTCCTTATCTGTAAGCATTTGTGTTTCAAAACAATGACAAAATTCGCTTTTACCAGATATAAGCATTCAACACTTAAAGTCTCTAACTTCCGCCAGAATGGATCAATGATTTTGATGACATCACCCTGCACTTCAGCTTCTAATCAAACTTTATGTCCAATCAAATGCTCTCTAGAATCCTTCACTTTAAATAGACGCTGAAGCTGCGACTGAAATCGGAACATACACAATTTGATATCTACATTTAGATCAATGGGCTCTTTCAGTGCTTTGGCAAGGTAATACTTTTAAAAAAAAATTTGACATGCAATAAATCTAAATTTAAAAGCCTATTAAAAATATTAGTACCATGAAAAGTGCAAATTGTGTTTAGGCAGTATGGTCCCACTTTATATTAAGTGTCCCTAATACCTGTGAAGTTACATGGTAACTAGATGTGTACGTAGCATGTAACTACAGTGTATGTACATATTGGTACATTGTATCTACAGCTCTAATACTGGTGTAATTACACACATGTAACAACTCAGTGAATAGCATTTGTAAGTACAAATGTGTAACAGGACATTTGTAACAACACTTTATTCACTTCTGGAAGTACACATGTGTAACAAGAATTAAGTAACTACATTTTGTAACAACAATATGTACTCACAGAAGTTTTTACACTTCCACACAGTCTTCAATACTGCAGTTACCAGTTTGGAATGCCCTGAAACATTATTGAAATCGTGATGATTCCTATGTAGGCTACATATAATTTTTGTATTCATGTATTTGTGAACACTGAATTAGAATTAAAGTATCAATTTGTAGAACCAGTGTACTTACATGATAACTCCTCAGGAACTGTCTACTTAATATAAAGTGTAAAATGGTCACAACCTACAGAGTAATATATTAAATGTAAACCTCTGTGCAACACTTTAATATCAGTGTACTTACATGGTAACTCCTCAGGAACTGTCTACTTAATATAAAGTGTAAAATGCTCACAACCTACAGAGTAATATATATAAACTGTGTTTTCAAATGCATTATTAAATAGTTTACTTAATATGAAATTATAACTTTCCATCCTGTTCTGTGTGATTTCTGTTGCCAACTTTATTCCAAGCATATGTAAGCATAATGTTTAACAAGACTGCACTTTAAACCTTTAAAATAAATAACATTTCTACAATCGTTTAACCATTTATGTAATATTAACTTCGTTTGTAGCGGTGGGACACAGCAGGCGTTTTCTGACATCCCTGCGACTAACAATAAAACCATAAAATACACCGAACACGCATCATAATTATAAAATGAAACAATTTTATTTGTGCGCTATAAGATCTTCAGAATCCATACCATTGCGAGGAACATGCCCAAATTCAAATCTTTATCTTTATTTTACGAATTCAAATACAACCGCGTCAGGAAACGGCAGTTTTTACGGCAGGAAAATCGAGCTCTCATTGGCTCTCGCCAGCATTCGTCACAGTTTACGACATGCCGTGTTTCTGGTGAGATATGTTTGAATGTTGCGCGGGCGCATACTCTTTGGCCGCATTTACGGAGAGGATCAGGAAAATAATCTGGATAATATTTCAGCGAATACTAACTTTAATTCCGCTCTGCACCTCAAACAAAACCTACTGTATTCTGCCAGAGAGGACTGCGGCTGCAAAAGCATCGCCATTTGGATTACTTTTTGGTATGGCTGTTGATATTTTTGCATTAAATAAATGATTGTAATTGCAATTTTTTGTCTGTCATGTTTTTTTTTTATTACTGTACTGAGAGAGATATGGTTAACATTAGGTTTAGAGGTAGGAGTGTGATTAGTGACTATAAAAATATTTTTATGCTATATTGTTAGTAAAAATGGTAATTTCCCTGCATATATTTTTGTCAGTTACGATTTATATCCTTTTATATTTGCTATAAAATGGGTAGCTTTAGGTTTGGGGGTAAGTTAAGGGGGCTAAAAATATAAATTGCGTATTAATAAAATGATAAAAAGGCATTGATACGAATATTTAATGAAATGAAAGATACGTAAATATTTTACGTTTTTGGCAAAACATACGTAGCTATTTGTACGTTTTAAACGTTGAAATACATCTAAATTGTGCATCTAAAAATACGTATAAATACCAACGTATAAACAATGAGACCAGGCTGGACCATTTTACACTTTATATTAAGTAGACAGTTCCTGAGGAGTTATCATGTAAGTACACTGGTATTAAAGTGTTGCACAGAGGTTTACATTTAATATATTACTCTGTAAGTTGTGACCATTTTACACTTTATATTAAGTAGACAGTTCCTGAGGAGTTACCATGTAAGTACACTGGTATTAAAGTGTTGCACAGAGGTTTACATTCAATATATTACTCTGTAAGTTGTGACCATTTTACACTTTATATTAAGTAGACAGTTCCTGAGGAGTTATCATGTAAGTACACTGGTATTACAAATTGATACTTTAATTCTAATTCAGTGTTCACAAATACATGAATACAAAAATTATATGTAGCCTACATAGGAATCATCACGATTTCAATAATGTTTCAGGGCATTCCAAACTGGTAACTGCAGTATTGAAGACTGTGTGGAAGTGTAAAAACTTCTGTGAGTACATATTGTTGTTACAAAATGTAGTTACATAATTCTTGTTACACATGTGTACTTCCAGAAGTGAATAAAGTGTTGTTACCAATGTCCTGTTACACATTTGTACTTACAAATGCTATTCAGTGAGTTGTTACATGTGTGTAATTACACCAGTATTAGAGCTGTAGATACAATGTACCAATGTGTACTTACACTGTAGTTACATGCTACGTACACATCTAGTTACCATGTAACTTCACAGGTATTAGGGACACTTAATATAAAGAGGGACCGGCAGTATTTGTAGCAGTTGAGAAATCACGTTTCAAGATCCAAAAGGTATGCATTTTTGTACCAATGCATTGTTAACGGATCTGTGTTTGTGTAATATTTCCATATAAAACTTTAACAGCCAATAAAAAATATTCGTATAGTAAAATTCGATAACTCACTAGATCAGTAGATCCTTTATTAAACCGCTACACGGCATCTAGTGGCAGATTACAGATTACAAATAATCCTGCAAAAATTTTTATTCTGACAGTCAATTTACATAATGGAACTCACAATGTACTGAATCTCCACAATTACTGTTGTTACTATGACAACCACACACACACACACACACGCTATATATAAAGTGCTTGAAACATCCAAGATTCATCCTTGTCCAGATGTCCCGGGTGAACCACTTTTTAGCACATTGGACTGGAAACACCCTCTGATTCAGCCTGCAACAGTAGCCACGCCATAAACTTATGATTAGGGCTGTGTGAAGGTATGCAAATACATAGGTTTACAGGAAGGTAAGACATCCTATCATTGCATTTGAACTGAATGCATTGATTGGATGAACATTTTATGTCCCTGAGCCTTATACTGTATTTAGACCACTTTAATTAGCCAATTGGTTACTATTAGCAAGTAAAGAAATGTTCAGACAGTATAACAAAAATGTTTTTTGGACAAACTTGGGCTACCAACCCTACCGTAATCCATTTTCATTTTGACCACAAACAATGTGCCATCAATATAACAAAAATAAACACAGTTTATTGATTCTGCAACACACCTGCTGTGCCACATTCATGTGCAGTGTGAATGTTCTAATTCTGTTTCCATAGGCACAGAAAAAAATATGTACCACAAACGCATGTGTGCTTCTGCACACTGGCTTATCAGTTTAACCTTTTCTTTCAAAATGTTAATAATGGGTAAATTTCCAGCATTGTTAAAGTTTATCAATTATTTTTTTGTTCCTCCCTTGTCTTCTTCTAAAGCATATTAACCTGCAACATACCATTTTTCATTCTTACCTTCTCAGTTGTCCTCTGTAGGGGAATGGAAATATAGCTTTTACCAAGAAAAGAAAAGTAAAAAAAAAAAAAAGAGAAGTGAGAGAAAGGAGAAGCACATTCACAAAAAACAGTACTTTGTTCCCCCTTCACCAGGATGAAAAATGCCTCCTTGGTCTTATTAAGTCTCCAAAAACATCACACCTATGTGCTTGTTTTGTGACACTTCAGCCAAATATAGTATTTCCTGACACGAATGCCACCATCTGTGACTCTGACAAAAGGGTGTGTTATAAGATCTTACATCAAGTTCTTTAAGAGTACAAAACTCTAAACAGAACTTGTGTAACACAGCTAGTCTTTAAATCTGAGCTTGTTATTGTGTGATTACGATTATACAATTTTTTCTTTCACAATCACAGTTACAAAGATGATTATTTCCAAGAACATTTGGTTCACAATCACAGATTTAATTCATTAGCAGTAAACTGTCAATGATTCTGTAAGAATAATTAAACAAATCTGCAGTAATGTATACAGCAACACAATTTAAAGTTTTAAACATTACCGCAATTTGCATCTACTTACAGTAGAAATGAATTATTGTAACTGACCTTTCACCTCTGATGAGCATTAACTGGTTCCACTTAGCACTTGATCTTTCTCTATATTGACAAACTGCAAATGTTCATAAACACACTTGTATATAATCACAGTCAATTTAAAAAGTAATATCATTAATATGAAAAATACAATTTTTGGGGAGAAAATCTGCTAGAAATGTGATGAATACAACTGATACATGTGGTGCTTCTTATCTTTATGGCAAATTCATTCTCCTAAAGTCACAACTTTTGTGCAAGCATGCAGTGTTGGTTTCTGTAGAGGACTTTCTCTGACTGCAATGGAAATTTAGCAGCTATGAAAAGATACTGACATCATTAACACCTACCATGCACTTTGGTCTAATGCATGGAACAGGTGCAGATTAGTTCTGTAGGGTATACAGCAAGTATAACGAAAAAAATTAATATAGATGACTCATCCTGCACTACAAATATTTGTCAGATCAAATGCAGTAGTTTAGAACGAGAGTGTCCCTTCCCAGATCATTTATGCAAATAAATCAACGTGCTAAAATGGATGACAATTTTACAGCAGATCTGTTTTTATGCTTTATTTATGGTTATGTTCAAACACAAATATGCTGGAAAACAGATAATAGACAACAACATTAATAAACAGTACAAGTCAACAACAAACTTAACACAAGCATCATGACTGAATATTTCTGAAAGTATACAGTTTGGTGTATGTATTTATTTTTTTAACATTCAAAAAACACTATGTTGAACTTTGTGTTGTTCATTATCATCAGATGTTTCCATACATGTTGAGCTCATCCATGTTGGTGTATTCAGCATCAGAATCATTACCCTTAATATCAAATTTTTAGGAAGAAAATAGGGACACAGAGATCAATCAATAACATATTTTATGACAGAATTTTAAATCAGAAAACCTGAATATGTTTTTTACTGTTTAATAAATGTATAAATAAGTTATATACTCACTGAGGAGGATTTTCGCTCACTGTGGAGGAAAAGGAAAAGAATAAAAAAATCTGCATTAATCATGCGGAATCAGGAAATGGCACTAGACATTTACTGCTTAAAGACGGAATATAATGGTCTCATTTTACTGTGTAATGAATGTATCTAAAATGCACTTGTACCTCTTTGGTGACGGCATACGAGGTTTAGAGAAAGACTTGGTTTCAGTCACCGTACATGTATTGGTTCTGTGAAGAAAAAAGTTTTATTTAAGTAATACCACTTTAAGTGATACACAATAAAGTTACTCTGTTGAATGAATCGTCATTTTTTAACAAATCAGTTCAAGGACTTTTTCTATGATTCACTCATAAATAGTCATTTTGCGGTTTTGTTTCTGACTGATATGTTGTTTTTGAATGAATCGATTGAATGAATGATTCAATAACTCACTTAAGGCAAAGGCAATAACTTGTTTCATTTCCCAATGGACAAATCTTTGAGCGAATCACGTTTGAATTTAGTGAATCATTCATAAAGACAATCACTTGTCGCCACCTACTGGTGTAACAATGTCACTTACAGAAAGCCACTGTAAAGACAGTCTAGCAGTCTGTATATTAACTACTAGATGTCTTTTTTTTTTGTGCAGTAGAGATATGTGTACTATAAACAGAGTGAACTAACATACAGTAAATCAATCCCAGATAGCACACTTGCATTTGCAAAATGTCTGTTAAAGATCACATGATCTGGAAAGCATCTGCTATGTACAAACATCTGACAGACTGTAAGATGTCAGTTTTACATCTATTCTAAATCATAAACATCTTAAAGACATCTAATAGACGTGTATTTGACATCTGATAGGAAATGTCCTATAGACGTACCGCAGATGAGCAAACATTCTAAAAAATACGTCTTCCAGATGTAAATGCGGACATCAAATAGATGTCTCCATAATGTATGTGTGCTATCAGGGATCTTACATTTTACCTTTCTATATTATACTTGCCTGATTTCACTCTTGTTTTCTTTGTTACTCCAAGCTGCTCTTCCCTCAGAATTACTGAATTGCCTGGTGGATAATTTTTTTTATTTAGTTTCCGGACCAAATGTATTATGATACAAAGAATAGTTAAGTAAAAAATTCCAACCTTGAAAATCTGTTCCAACGTGATCTCCTACAGCAAGAATAAAATTGTTAGTGTTTTAGAAATCTCAACATTGTAGTCAATGTTAATCAATGGGTTTTCAAGAGAATTAATAAATAAAGAAGAGAATGCCCCACATACCTCTGATCAAAAGGTGTTAATGACCCTTGCATATCATTAAGAGGTTGTCTACAATCAATAATGACAATGTGAGAAGCTAAAAATGCTTGTTACTTACTAAACTTTCCATTTATGAAATATTTATATTAGCCTAAAGTAACATACACACACAGACAATTACCGGTGTCGTTTCTTGTAAATGATAAATGCAGCAATAATGCAAATGAGGAGGAACACAAGCGATGGAGCTAGTATGTAAAGCCCAATCGTCTTCGGTCCAGTGTGCGTTGAGACTGTGTCTTTATGGACACGAACTAAAACGTTTAAGCATTATTAGTACACAGTTGAAATTATCATATCGTTCAAAATCTGCATAATGCATGAATCACTTACTCTGTGCGTTTTTGTCTTTTGTAGCTGTCACTGTTATTTCACCATGATATGTTACCGAACACTCAATGATCAAGCTTTCTGTTTTTACGACACCTGTGCGCGTCCGAGTGATTTTCCACAGGCCGTCTTTAAAATGCTCATTGTCTATTTCATCAGATCCTTCTATACCGTTCAGAATGATAGTTGGTTTGCTGTATGGACACGTGTGGAAAGCTGAACACACTATTGTGATGGTTTCACCTGTTTTTTCACCTCCATAAATATTGATGCTGGGCAGCTGTGGATCTGCTACAAATAGAAAAACGTCACAATTAGGCAACACACTCTCAGAATTAGATCATGAGTCAAGCGAATTTGAAGAACAAAGTATTTACGTACCATCAACTAGAATTGTAGAAGTGACATCATAAAACGCGTAGGTACTCTTTCCAATATTTTCAGGGTCAATCCATGTGTATATTTTCTCTCCATGGTGGGATGTTTTCAGGTTTTTGATCAGCAGACTGCAATCCCAACTTGAGTTTCCATATAAATCAGTATTTCCCTTAAACTTATCAATGACATCATTTGGATACCATGGATCGTAAACTAAAGGATAACCTTTAGAGACCCACTGATACCACACAACTCTACGTGGGTTTACGGGTGGGTATGATGTGTAGCTGAAAGAACATGGTATAACCAGACAGGAACCTTTGAGACCGTGAATTTCCTTTGGCATTCTCACTTCCCATGCCAAAGCATCATACAGCAGGACACCTGCAGAACAAACGTTAGAGAACATGTCTAAGAAAGTTTTTACATTCAACTTAATATTTGCATAGTTACTATAATTAGATTAACAGACTAGAGTATGAAAAATAGCAAATTTGTCAAAAAATAGCAAAATGTCAGTAGATTTGCCAACATTGGTATTTGTGACTTTTGCAAACACAGCATTTCAAGGGTGTAATTACAGTACAGTATTATAATGAATTCTTAATTCTGGTCAACAGTCATTTGAATAGTTTATACTGTTTTGTGAATTTGACTTGCATTTGTTTTTGGAAATATTCAAATTTTGTTGCATGTAGCACGTATCATTCTAAAATTATAATCTAGTTGGATGAATAAATGTACAGAAGCATAAATGATATTATAAAACAGAGACTGTACCTTGAAAAAGTAGATGTAGTAACAAATGTTCTGTCATTCTCCAAATTTCCGTTTTATATGAAACAAATGAAATGCTGATAGCAAGCAATACAGCGTTCTTTAAAGCACGTCTAAAGAATGGAAATGTCCGTTTAGGGAACTTCACTGGTATAACAATTAAATTGCAGGGGGTTTTGTACTTTATGCCTATCTTTGCATGTCTTCAGCTGTTCCCTCTATCTAGAAATGGAAGTGAAAGTGGCTTTGAAATAAACTAGAAGACTCATGTCTTCTGCTGAAATTTAACATATAAATTCCTTTTTTACTACTGTTCTTGGTCCCCTGCTAAACAAATGGATTGGGAAGAATCTACTATCAAGAATGACAAAATATGAAATTATATTTAAAAAAAATGGTGTCTACAAGAAAAAAGAGACTTTTATTAAATCTAAGGATTTTGTTATATAATAATGAAACGTATGACAATATAAACAGAAAAGGGGAATATTACATTGATTATTCTGTTGAGAGATATGATTAAATGTGTTGATGTTGAACATAATTTATGCTTAGTTTATTTTATTATCAGTGTTAAAAGTAACGCATTACAAGTAACACTTATGTACTCTGTTTACTTTTTCCAAGTAACTGTAAAGTAGCATCACTTTTAAATTTGCAATTAAATATCTCGGTTACGTTTTCAAATAAGTAATGCAAGTTACATTGTTTATAAATTCACTATCACCTCTCCTGTTCTGCCCGGCATATGATCTAAAAGGGTTGTCCCTATTCATGGGTGTATTTTGCATTAACCAATCAGAGACTCTCCCATTCCCTTTAAGAGCCAGTAGCGCTAACGCCATGGCAGATTCGCTATTTACAAGCAGGAATTTGCTAGAACAGAGACTGAACGCTTCTCCAGAGTGCAGTGCCGGTGTTGTGCCCATTTTCGAACCCCTGCCAAATTATTACCCCCTCTCGTTGAAATCACTAGCTGATTGCCTAATCCTAACCCCACCCCTAATCCTAACCCCTCCCCCACACCTAACCCTAAACCTACCAATACTAGGGGTGGGTGGGGGGGTGGGGGGTTCTGGCAGGGATCAGAATTTGGCATAACACCGGCGCCAAGGGGGTTGGGGTGTTCACAGGCCGAACCCCCTCAAATGCCAATAGAGTCAAATGAGTTACTGTAAGCGTTTTTAAAAGCGAAAGTGAAACCAAATAAAACAGCTTGCATAAAAAAATGATTGACTTTCCTTTATGGCATGTAGGCATTTTATATTTATGTACACAATAATCATTTTTTTACATTGTAATAGTTTCATTTTTAATATTTGGCATGTTTGTGTGCTGCTGCTGCTGTAATAAGCAGTGTATGTGCATTGTGCAGCAGCCTAGGCACATATTACTAACACGCTCTTTATACAACAAAACAAATATTGTGCCACTGACTTTAGACCAGATTTTAGTTGGTCAATGGTGCAGTCTATTTCCGTCTCATTGTTTATACGTAGGTATTTATACGTGACGTTTAGATGCACAAAAGCTAAATTTTTGAACGTTTTTATTGATGCTAAAACGTACAATTTAGACGTATTTCAACGTTTAAAACGTACAAATAGCTACGTATTTTTAGCTAAAAAAACGTAAAATATTTACGTATCTTTTATTTCATTAAGATATTCGTATCAATGCCTTTTTATCATTTTATTTTTATTAATAAGCGATATAGACTTTTAGCCCCTTTAACCTACCCCCAAAACTAAACCTACCAATTTTATAGCAAATATGCAGTTTTAGCATTTTATTAATAAGCGATTAAGATTTTTGGCCCTCTTAACCTACCCCCAAACCTAAACCTACCCATTTCATAGCGAATATAAAAGGATATAAAACGTAACTGACAAACTAACAAAATATGCAGTACAATTACCATTTTAGTAACAATATAGCACAAAAATACGAAAACTTAACGTTAACCATAACTCTCTGTACAGTAATAAAGGTACCAATTTCGGTACCAAAGTAAAACACAATAACACATTAACTTAAAAACACACTTTTTTTATTAATAAAGTTAAACAAAAATAAAAATGTACAAAAACCAATGCCAGTCTTTATACTGTAAACTTCTGTTTCAAGTTTTTCCACAAGTAATACAAGTATTGTAAACATTTTAGTAATTAAATAACAACTAAATAAATTAAAGGCATTAAAAAATGTAGCTTCACCCAAAAAGTTGTCGTCATATTTTTACTGCTGCTGAAAAACATCTGTAACTGTTGTCTGTTTTAGAGATTGCTGGGGTGTTTCATGATCTTCCTCAATCTGCATCATCTTGGTGAACAGTTTTGGAGAATTTGATGTTTCCCCATTCAAACAGATAGGAGCTGCACTTGCCTGCCCGAGTAGCGTTTCAAAGATGGCCGCCGAGTGACATGACTTGTCTTAAAGGGACAATATTTGGAGCATGCCTGGCTCTTCCTAGTCAACAAGTGGATTCAGAGCCACTGCATCAGCAGCACCGCCGGTGATTACATGAAGAGAGTGCGACGGCGCGGTGCGCACATTTCGGATAGCGCATCAAGAACCGAGTTGACCAGATAGTCGGTACCACCGGTATAAGAAAACCTGGTACTGTAAAGTTTTAATTTTTTTAGTACCGACTTGGTAGCCTACCGAAGTACCGGTGTTACGGTTTAACTGGTTACCGTGTTATCTGGTGACCAACTTCCTGGTTCAGGTCCTCCGCGCCAGATGTGATGGACCGAATGCTGCAGATTCGCCGATTCTGACAGCACAAACTGGCCTGATATTAAGCTGTCTAATAAACGCACACTTATTGCTCATTACATGTTTTTGATATTCTTGTAAAGATTACAAATTATTGGTATGATCGCCCGTAGCGGGTGAAATACGGAAAATAAACAAAAAAGTCTGTTTCGCCTGGGTTTCGAACACACGCTAAAAATAATCACACTGTGAGGCGATGGTAATGAACACACTGAGCTACCAAGCTGCTTTAGTTCAGCTGCGGAGTTTTGGATTCAAGTCAGGATTTTATTCTCAGCGTGATATGCAGCTGGCTGAATCAAAGAAATGCGCCCGTGTTAACTTGTGACCTGTGTTTACTGTTATGAAAATGAATATTATATTAAAAGTATATTACAATTTATGGTTTATGATGTTACAGTACATTTCACGGAGTCCCAGACAACTGTAAATATGTGGCTACTGTGGTTTAATTAGAAAATGCTATTGTTAAACTATATTTACTATAGTAAAAACATGATACATTTTCTTAATAGACAAGCTTATGTCTTTTTTGATTAATATAAAACTTGACATTATTTCCAGGTTGTTTTGCCATTTTTCTATTATAAATACTTTGGAAACATGACTTGATTTCTTGATTGTAGTGAATGAAATGTAACAAATTCTAGTTGAAACACTGCTTACAAATGTTACTTTGTAAACGTGTTAAATTGTGATTTGCGTTCGATAGCTGTTTTTTTTTTTTAAGTAAACAGTATATAAAATTTAGCTTTTTCTATAGACAACAAGCTGCATGTAAATGCTGGGGTAAATGCTGGTACCCATTAAGCCCACTTTCAGCTTTAAAGTCAAATAAAAAAGGGGAAAACATATTTTATGCAAATTATGATTTTAACCAATTCAGTGATTTGTTAATTCCCTGACACATTTGGCAATGTTGAGTTAGCCCCACTTATGTAAAAATTCACTAAATTTACCTTTTTTAAAAGATAGGCTTAAATGGTACAGTGCCACAAAACGCATGCAAACTACAGTCAACACAAACTTCTCTTGAATGAAAAAAAACATTTCTTAAAGTGGGCACAATGAAAATTACTATGATGCTTAGTCCACAATCTTTAAGCTTCATGCATGTCTTTGTAAAGATATCTTATATTTTTGTAAAGGAAAACATTGTCTTTTTTCACCATTACTTACTTTGGAACCAATTTGGCCCAACTTTTTTTTATATGAGAAATCCCTCTGATTACAAACTTAGATCAATTTTCGGAGTGTGCTTTTACCTTACTAACCTTTTACTTTACCTTACGTACTACTTTAATTCACAAATATATTTAGATATTTAGGCCTACAAATAACACATTGTGTAGCACCATTATATAATGGGTGTCTGCTAATATTTGATCATACAAAAATGAAATAGCTAAAAAGCTTGACACAGGATTTTAACCTATATGTAATAGACTGCACATGGTATTATATGGCAGATGCAGTCACAGTGAGCTATTCAACCACACTGGTATATGTACTAGCCCCTTTTTACACTGTGGCATAATAAAGTAGCTTTAGTCTATGATTCTTTGAATTTTCCTGTGTTAACTTGTGACCCTGTGTTGCCTGTGTGAACTTGTTTGCTAGCCAAAATCTAATTTTACTGTTGCAATAAATTGACATTATTTCCAGTTAAAAACTGCTTATAAATATTACTTGTCACTAAAAAAATCTCATTTGATTATACCAAAATCATGTCT